>NC_052619.1:71572655-71652222 GCF_016545825.1 Eucalyptus grandis | reverse complement strand
AATTAACTAGTGTAATCAAGTCCCCGATCCTAATTTATCTCGGTTTGCGCAGAGTGAGTATTTCTCCCGATACTTCACTTGGGTTTCTAATCAACCCACCCCAAATCGATTAGTGGCAACTCCATTTTAAAATTGATTTACGGGTTAAAAACTTGAACCATTAAGTCGTGAATTGGTGGACTTGGGAGAGTCCGGGCTTAATAAATTCCGCCGAGCCATTAGCCTCCTTAGGTGCTCGTACCCACCATGCGGATGCTAGAAAAGAGGTCGCGGCGCTTGGCGACTCCGGGGGACTTTGAGGACTTAGGCCATTTTTGTCTTGTTTAAATTCTTTACCGACTTAGGTTTTTTTCTTCATGCAGGTCAAAAGCTTAGAAATTTATTTTAATTTTGCTTAAAATAAATTATCTTGTGATTATAAATTGTTGTGCATGCTTTTGTTTTTTAACACTACACATGGCACACACAACTTGGCCGCGCACTTCGGGCCGCCAGGATTTATAGGATGGTGTTAAGAAAGATACGACCTCGAACACGAGACTGCGATGTAGAGGTTGCCTTTCTTTTCCCCAAATTTCTTAGCCGAGGTTAGGAGGGTATGCTGCTAACGCGAGATTGCGACGGACAGATATCCTTTTAATTTCAACAAACCTTCTCGGTTAGAAGTCGAGCCGCACATATCATGCGCATGTCTATGTGATTGCCATCTATTTTCTCGAGTGAAGTAAGTTTTTATTTCGTGTACTTTGCAATTTACTTACCTTCCTGTATATATTGAGTAGTCTATGATTAGTGTAAGATTTAATATCACGGTCATCTAAATTTGGGAGTAATTGTCATAAAGGTTTTTTTTTTTTTTTTAAATTGCAAAAGAAATTACTTTCAGTTGGTGTTTTTATTCTTAAGCATGTTAAAAGTTCTCTTTCACAAGATTTTCATTTGCCTCAAAAAGGGATAGAAGTCTTTTCAAAATTTGTTACAATTCATGCTTTCTTCGCCTTTTGAATTGAATAGCCTTTTAGCCCATGCTAGCATGTCACATGCCATTTTTCAATTCATCCTTAGGAAATCCTCTACCGTTTCATGAATAAACAAAAGAGTAGGATTAGGTCGTCATCATGGACAAACTCCCTATCTATGCCTTGTCTTCACACATGCTTGTTTATTCATGGCCAGGTAATCACGTTCGCCGATCCAGACTTGCTCAAAAGCAAGAGCAAGAATGGCCGAAGAGAATGTACCAAGCCGTGTTGCGGTCATGGAAAACGAAATGAAACAGGTCTTCAATGTGCTTCAACAACTCTCAAGGTAGATAGACTCCATCCAAGGCAAACTCACTCCCGCCCCGGCCTCAATCGAGGTATTGTTGTCACAATCATCTATTAGGGGTGATCAAGGTGGAGATACCGACGATAACGTACTCGAATTGGAGGATGATCCGCACCCAACCATGATCGAGAAAGTTAGGCCAAACAGGTTTGTCTAAAGCTGAGCATGACAAACGCCTCGAAAAGCTTGAGGAGAAGCTAAACAACCGCAAGACCTCCAAGATCCTACTTTGACGGACCTCTCCATTTATTCCAATGTCAAAATGCCGGAAAAATTCAAAATGCCTAAGTTTGAGAAGTACGATGGCACGACTTGCCCTAGGGCTCATTTGCAAATGTACTTGGTTCGAATGACCCAATACGTTAATAAGGCACCATTAATGATCCAGTTGTTCCAATCAAGTCTAATAGGCCCCGCCCCGAGGTGGTACATTACAAAGAACATGAATCTCCTTGAAACATGGAGTGAAGTAAGTGAGGCATTCCTCAAGCGGTATAAGTTCATAATGGACATTAGCCCTTCTCGTGAGGATCTTGAGTGTACTGAAAAGAAAAAGCACGAATCGTTCAAAGAATATACTATCCGATGGAGGAATCTAGCCGCCCAAATCAGTCCCCGAACCAATCGATTTCAAGCCGAGAAAGATGTTTATCAAAACCCTCCCTTACGAGTACCGCAATCGAATGGTAACCACGATCGCCGAATCATTTAATCAACTCATTCCGGAGGGGAGCAAATCGAGATAGGGTTGAGGGATGGTTGGTTCATCAACACGCATCCACGGGCGGGTTCAGCATGAAGAAAGATAAAGAACCCCGGTAAATGTCAATGCGACCTACAATCATTCTCCAACAATTCGGACAAGTGCAGGGACAGCAACAAACCACCAGCCGTCAACTGCCCTAACACTACAACAACAGAGACAATTCACTTCACTTCTCGAATCTCCATCACAGGTTTTGGCAATCCTCCGGAATAAGAACCTCCTCTCGACCGAACCAAAGCGACCAAATGCTGAAAGCTTCTCCAGCTATGACCCGTCCAAAAAATGCGACTATCATATGGGAGAAGTGGGGCACTCGACGGATGAGTGCTTTGCCCTCAAGAGTCGAATCCGAACCTGTTAGACACTAAAGCTTTCTCATTCCAGAGCAATTCGCTCCTTAATGACATTGACAAAGTAAATGCGGTATTCAGTTAAGACAATGGTCGAGCAAAAATATCAAAGCACATACCGACATTCATCAAGGGCTGGTAAAGGCCGGATATTATTCAGGCAATGAAGTGCCACCCTTAGCAACAGAGAAAGAATGGCCATATGACATGACCACCATGTTTGGAAGCCTTTTTCATGGACACCATCAATGAAGGACCGCAAGGGGAATTGGGTGCAGGCCCGCTCGAGTAGAACCCTTTTAATTTCCTTTTGTATTCCCTACGTAGGAACTTGTACATCTTTCTTAAAGTCTGGCTTGTTTTTATTTTCAACATCAATTTCGTTTGAGGAACTAACTTTTGAAAACACTTTTCCAAAATGTAAATCCACCTATTAAATAAAGTTGAAAATATTTTGAGAGCATGAGGCGGTATCCCAAACCAGTCCGGTGATGCTATCCAACCATGAAAAAAATTATCATCCAAGAATAATACGAAATTTGGGCTTCCTCATGCTTTCTTCCCCCAAAGATATATACTTTTGAAAACAAAAATGTTTTATTGCCAAAGCTTTTGTCAAAACAAGATTATTAAATCATGTTTGTCTTTCTAACTCACTCACTTCATGTCTCGAAGATCATTCCCACCCCCTTTAACTTAGTGTAACAAGGGACATTTGAAGCAAGCGCATCTTGTGAACTCGCCAAATTCGAAGACACCTTGCCAAGAAAACAGGGGCAAATAGAAAGAAGCATCCCATTTCAAAAGGGTGAGTCTTATTCCCCGAGCATAATATTGAGAATGACAACCCCTCTCTTCTATTTATAGGATACAAAAGGTGAGACGTAATAGGTATAGGTATACGGTTGAAATCAAGCCATTCCTAGGAGCTCTTTGCACTCCATCTCGCTCCTGCCCAGCTCCTTCTCAAGCCGAAGCAGTATATTCTTCCCTTAATGTGCCCGAGCAACTAAATGCTACGGTGAGATTTCCAGCTTCAACAAGCCAAGAAGCGCGTAAAAGGAATTTCTTCCCTTCCTTTGAATTGACCACTATCAACGAGGAGGAAATCTAGACAATTTGAGACAGTCTCTCTAGCCCCTTATTTCAAATGATGACTAAGGGCTTAGAAACCTCACTTCGTGCTCCGACACATGCTCTCCCAAGAAGTAATTGCCATAAGAGAATTGGAAGTTTTGATTGTCCATCTCGGATTCCATAGAAGCTTGAAGTACATAACTTTGCTCAATGCTACTATAGTCAAAGACAAGAAAAATTCTACAGAAGGAAGGCGTTGAAGATGAATCAATGACCAGCAATCATGCATATATGGTCACGAGATGAGGAAGGCCAATTGAAGGAAATGTCAAATTGTGCCGAGACGAAAAGGCTGTCATCAACATTCAAATATCCCTAGGAGTCAGCAAATACAAACTTTGGAGAAGAGTAATTTGGTATCGTTTCCAATACTCCCCCTCTTTGAATTCACTTTTGACATATTCCCCTATTGGCGGAAGCACCAAGATTCAAGAGCCAAATTTGATGGTTTGGCAAATCAATATTGGCCAAGCTAGTACATGGAAATGACCCACATCAAATTCACTTGGCTTCGTGTAAAAGACGTGTCATCCAGGAGCCAATTCAGAGAATAATTGACCTAATGAAACAAGGGACATAGGACTTCGTGTCCCCTCTCACTTCAGTTCACCCAATTCTCTCGCAAACCGGTGAAGGGTAAAGTTGTATCAATTCCAGCTTATTCGACTCTTGAAAGAATTCATGACTAACACATTCCCTCTTGTTTGTTGCGGGATCACCATGACCGTAAAAGCAAAGATAACAAATCAATGAGAAACATGTCTTGTTGCGGGATCACTTGACTGTCAAAAACAAGGATAGCAAATCAATGAGAGGGCAAAGCGGGAAAGACCTGTCAAATCAATGATCGATCCCTAATGAAATTCATAATCCTTGGCTGATCATTCATGTGTCATGTCCCTAACCAATAGGAGCAATCTATCGACACCCCTTTGTGAATAACCCTTTTGATGTTCAAAATTTAACAATACTATTCTGTTGACCCTTAAAGCTACCAATAAGGTCTTTTTGAGCCAAAACCATTCATTCGTTCTGAGAGTACAAACTCCATTACATTTAAAATGCTACATGTTTTTTCCAAATGGATTTTGCATGATGATTTTGTCTGTCTAAATCACGACTCCATTGAGAATTATTATAATAGACAAATTAAATGAATAATACAAGATTAATCGAGCATGCTGAATGAGGCGTGTCGAGGAATGATGAAAGGCAAGCCATATCCTACACACAATCCCCCCATCTATACACTGGTGAGATGAGTGCAGAAGATTCCATGGCTGCAGGGTAAAGAGTTCTCTCGCGAATGATACGATAACCAAAATAGTGAGAGGCATTCCATCGCTCACCCCATTGAGCCCCATACACTGATGAAGCATCTCTCATACCCCGTCAAGAACCACCCCACATTGGGGTAGAGCGGAGGCAAAGCAGCATCACAAGGTGAGAAGAGAGATAGAAATTTTCTTGCTTTCCTTTTCGCATCAACCTTCGAGTGTCTTTATTGCATATGAACACTCGCGTTAATTTAAATGCACTTGTATTCACCGTACCACCTAGTCGAGTTTGTAATTTCACCACCACATGGAGGCAAAACAGAAGTTACTGCCATTTAAGCAGCATAGTCTAGAGCGCTAGCTGAAGATGAAGACTCAAGAGTCTAACAACAATGTCGTGATTAAACTTGCCTAGGCTAGTTCCTCTAACGACAAGAATGAAAAATATGGGCGTAAACTAGCAGTGTACCTGGTAAAAGCAAGGTCAATGCCCATGAATGAAGAACTGGAATAAAAAATATGGGCATAAAAAAACAGTGTGCCTGGTAAAAGCAAGGCCAATGCCCTCCAGTCCAAAAATACAACCAAGAAAAAGTTGTTGTTTTGGTTCAATTGATAGAGCCTCCATCTGACAGTGAGAAGAAAGACCAGTGACAAATGCCAAGGCAATCACCAGCTCTCATCCCTTTACACATGAGCCAAGCCTACGTTACATCCCATTGTAAAAGTCTCTTCAGACTAGGGCACTTTAATTGGCGTAGGATTTCATATGTCTATAAACATTGCTCAAAGAAGTACGAGCAAGATTACTCTATCTCTTTTCGCAGGATTCTTGACTTGCAAGCCCGAGACGATCATGCGGCGCTCCATTCATAAGCCTTGACCTTGATGGTCCCTTCAATGAGCCGTGGCCAAGACTTCATCACCGGTTTCAACAAAGACCTCTCACATTGGTAAAGTCGTGCTGTTTGCAAGAATACTCGGAACCTTGCGACATGATGACAAAGTGAGATAGTGTGGTCCCGATAAATCTGCATTAATGGTCGGGATAGCCTTTTCCATGAGAGTGAGCGAAAAGTCCTTTCGTGACCGAAAAATCCCTCATCCGGCATGCTCAAGACATCTACATTTTAAATTAAGGTTGTCTTTCAAAATCTTCCCGGTGGAAATCGATGATGCAAACTGACAAAATTATCATCCATGAATCTCATTTGAACTCATGAATTTACAACATATACAATCATGTGTGCATATTGTGCAAATAATGTAGACATACTCAAAGATCGGAGATATCGCCCGTAAGCATATCTCTATCCCCATTTGTCTTAAAGTACCTACCATTTGTCCGGTACTCTCTTATTGACACTCAACCTATTTGAGTCGTCCCTTGAGTTTGGGTGCCTACTGCTGTTTAGGTATCCCCATTGTCTTAGAGTACCGGCCATTGTTCGGATACTCCATTTTCCTAACACTCGACCTATTCGAGTTGTCCCTGCAGTATTGATACTTGTGACCACCAAGTATCTCTTTATCGTTGAATACCTACTGCTATCTAGGTATCTCTATTATCTTTGAGTACCGCCACCATTCGGATACTCCCTCTTCCCGACACTCGACACAATTCGAGTTGTCCCCAGTATTGATACTTGTGACTAACCCGTATATGGAGTCGCCACTAATCGATTTGGAGTGGGTCGATTAGAAACCCAAGCGAAGTATCGGGAGAAATACTCGCTCTTGCGCAACCAGAGAAATTATGATCGGGGACTTGATTACACTAGTTAATCACTAATGCCCTTCGGTACCTAATCTTGTTTAAACCCTAAGGCTTTTGGATGTTTGAGAGGTTTTCCATGCATTTTTTGGGAGGAAAAACATTTTTGAGTCATTTTCTAATTTTTTGGACACAAAAGGGATTTTTAGGGGTTTTTTGGTATTTTTTTGGATTTTTGGCATTTTTTGGAAAATAAATATTTTTTGATATTTTCGGAAAATTAATTAATTTTTATATTTTTAAAATATTATATAATGTTTTAAAACGAACCGGATCGGATCCTTGTTTTGGAAATTAAAGCCCCCCGACTCGGATTTTTTTTCATTTTTTGATTTTTCAATTTTGAAAATAAAATATTTATTATTTATTTATTTATTTAAAATAATATAAAATCACCCGAGTCGGATCCGCGGGTTGGGTCCGACCAGGGCCGGCGATCCGATGAGGACGGACGGGCAGCCGCAACGCGGGCCCGACTCAGATTTTTTTTCTTTTTTTTTTTAAACAAGGCCCAAACCGATTTTTGCCCCATTTTCACTAAAAGAAATTCAGCCCAACAACCACCCGGCCCAAATAGATCTATTTTCTAAAAAGGGCTCGGCCCACGCGCGAATGGCCCAAGCTGGCCGAAACCCTACCCGGACACCAACCGGATCCGCCCGACTTCGACCCGTCTTCCCTTCGCCGACCCGATTTGCTGGAGTTCGCGAGATCTCGGCGATCCGCGACGCTAATGAGGGACGGAGAGGCGGCGTCCGGCGTCCGGCAACGTCGCAACCGGCAACCGGCCGCTCAACTAGATTGACGGCGGGGCTCGTGGCGCGGCGGTAGGAGACGCGTCGAAAGCCCCGATTCACCGAGGCCGAGATCCGGTGATAGATGGGGTTCGAGAGAGGGGTGCGACGATGGTGGCGTCGCGGCGGGCGCGGATACCTAGTGGTGGTTGACTGGTGATGGTGACGACGGTGGAGCAACATGGTCGCGATGGCGAGGCCTCGGCTTCCCAGATCCGGGAGTGGCGTTGGTGGGTCGGGCCTGGCACGGCGTCGGGCTAAATCGACCTCGATTTGGTGCGGCTTTTGGACGAATCCCGCCGTAGTGACGGCGTTGGGTGGTCGGGAGTGCTCGGCTCGGCACGGCGTTCGGCGGCAATAGCAACAGCAAAAACCAGATCCGAGGCGCGGATCTCGCGAAACCCTACCCTCGGCCTCAATCTTCTCACTCCTCGAGTCAGATCCGAGCCTCCACCGGCCGGATCTCGACCTCTCGAAGTCGTTTGCCGCCCGCTTCCCGAAGTCTCGGTGGAGGGTGGGTGAGCTTGCGACTCGAGCTCTCTCGCCGCTCTTTGATTCCTCCCGAAGTCTCTCGGTGAAGATCTCGGGCTCGCTCATCTTTGCCATCGTCGGGAGAAGCCTATTTATAGGCGAGGAGGTCCTAGTCGACGGAGGAGCTCGGTCGCCGGTCTTTGGCTTGCCGGCCGAGCCTCCCGGCTGAACCGCGTCTCATCTCAGCATTAAAGTCGTGCATTGAAGGCGCATGTCGTCGTCCTCTCCTTCGGCCTACCTCCGTTCCTCTTACCATAGGCTACCCTTGAGCGTCACGGCCGTTTGCGTGATGCACAGAGACAGAGAGAAGAAGAAGGAAGGAGAAGGAAGAAGAAGAAAGAAGAAGAAGGAGAGAGGGGAGGGGGTTGTACGAACCCATGTGAAGAAAAAAAGGGGGCTGCTTTTTTTTTTTTGTTTTCTTTTTGCTTTTCTTTTGTTGTTTTTGTTTGTTTTTTTTTCTTGTTTTCTTTTGTTGTTTTTATTTGTTTATTATTTCGAAAAAAAGACAAGATAAATAAAAAACTTAATTAATAAGATAGACTTAATTAAAATTGAGGTGTCAACACCCTTTACCCGAGGTGAGAGATCTTCACGAATATCTCAGGTACACCCTCGATATTCCCAATTACCAGGAGGTGAGAGACCTTCACGAATATGCGGGGCACACCCTCGATATTCCCATTACAAGGAGGTGAGAGACCTTCAAGAATATGCGGGGCATGCCCTCGATATTCCCAATTACCCAGGGAGGTGAGAGACCTTCACGAATATCCTGTGCACACCTCGATATTCCCATTACCGGAGGTGAGAGACATTCACGAATATCTCGATACGTCCTCGATGTTCCCAATTACCAGGAGGTGAGAGACCTTCATGAATATCCAAGGTACGTCCTCGATATTCCAACTACCAGGAGATGAGAGACCTTCACGAATACGAGACCGATCCTCGATATTCCATTACTAGGAGATGAGAGACCTTCACGAATATCCTAGGAGGTGAGAGACCTTCATGAATATCCAAGGTATGTCCTCGATATTCCAACTACCAGGAGGTGAGAGACCTTCACGAATATCCTGTGTACGCCCTTGATGTTCCCAATTACCAGGAGGTGAGAGACCTTCACGAATATCTCGGTACGCCCGATATTCCCAATTACCGTGAGGTGAGAGACCTTCATGAATATCCAAGGTACATCCTCGATATTCCTAATTACCGGAGGTGAGAGACCTTCACGAATATCACAAGCACGTCCTCAATATTCCCATTACAAGGAGGTGAGAGACCTTCATGAATATCCAAGGTACGTCCTCGATATTCCAACTACCAGAGGTGAGAGACCTTCACGAATACGCGAGACCAATCCTCAATATTCCATTACCAGGAGGTGAGAGACCTTCATGAATATCGAAGGTATGTCCTCGATATTCCAACTATCAGAGGTGAGAGACCTTCACGAATATCCTGGTACGCCCTCAATATTTCCTAATTGCCGAAGGTGGGACACCTTCACGAATGTCCAAGGTATGTTTTCAATATTTCCAATTATCAAGTACCCCTTTGATACTTGTGAATGTCCAAGTATCCCCCAAGAATTCATACTTGTGATCATCCAAGTACCCATTCAATGCCTATGGTCAGCCAAATACCCATTTTGACGCTTGCAAAGGTCCAAATACCCTTCAGGTTAGTACTTGTGAATATCCAGGTGCTCTCTGATATGCTTGTGAATGTCCAGGTATCTTCCAAGATCGATGCCTTGAGAAAGGTCGGCGCATCCTCCCGAGAAAAGTCGGATACCAGCTGTTGTCTTTGACAAAGGCCAGACACCCCCACAAAACATATGCCCTGAGAAAGGTCGGCGCATCTCCCGAGAAAGGTCGAGTACCAACCGGTGTCCTCAATACAAATCGGCACCCACAAATGAGATGCCCCGAGAAAGGTCGGAGCGCTCGTCAAGGCGATCAAGAATGGTTCGGGTCCTAGACAAATCATTAATTGTTTTAACAGGTGACCGAAGAATGGTTCGGGTCCCGGAGAAGCAATTTCCCTTCACGGCAACCGAAGAATGGTTCGGGTCCGAGACAAACCACCGATTGCTCCAATGGGCGACCAAAGAATGGTTCGGGTCCTAGAGGAGCAATTTCCCGTCAAGGCGACCGAAGAAAGGTTCGGGTCCTAGACAAATCACTAATTATTTTAACAAAGACCGAAGAATGGTTCGGGTCCTGAGAAGCAATTTCCCGTCACGGCGACCGAAGAATGGTTCGGGTCCAAGACAAACCACGATTGCTCCAACAGAACTCAAGAACGGTTTGGGTTCCGGAGGAGCAATTTCCCATCAAGGCAACCGAAGAAAGGTTCGGATCCTAGACAAATCATTGATTGTTTTAACAAAGACCGAAGAATGGTTCGAGCCTGGAAAAGCAACCTCTTCATATCACCAGTAAGATGACGCCTTGATACTTGCCAAACTTGGGGTTCACACCCTATCTCACTCACTCCCTAAGTAACTACAGGTGTCTTCTTATTTGCCTTAGTATATGTAATGTTATATTGCTCTTTTTGCATATGATGATAGGTCCCAAGTAAAATATAATCTGTTACGCATGTATGGATAAAATTTAGGCATCGGTTTGTCTTTGAATGCAACCTCTGAGCTCACCTTCAAAGAGGGCGCTGTTGACGCCTAAAATTCCTTTTAATTAGTTAGGTTTTATTTTATTTTAGTTTAGTTTATTTTATCTTATCTTATCTTTTCGGATAATAAATAAACAAATAACAAAAAAAAAAAGATGCGATCTCCGCATGGGCCCTCAGCCCATTTCCGCCTCGCCCCCGCCCCGGTCTTCTTCTTCCTCGCGTCGTTGCAGCACACGCGCCGAAGGGCGCGACGAGCAAGCGGAATGAACAGCAACGCATGTGGAGCAGAGGGCACGGGCGTTGGATGGGATGCCAGTTTGGCCAGCGAAGGCCGTGGCAACCGACAATCGAGCTCCGTCGACCGTCCACCCCTCGACCTATAAATAGGCCCTCCATCCCCGACGAAGAGGACACCCAAAGAGAGAGAGAGAGAGAGAGAGAGAGAGAGGCCACCGGAGCTCGGGATCCCCTAAGAGACTTCGGGAGCTCGAGTGCAGGCCGGCCGTGGTGTGGTGAGCTCGGAGGGGTCCCCGAGAGACTTTGGGAGCTTGACAAGCGAACCCGAGGGAGAGAGTGTTCCGGCCAGATTTGACCGAACCCGGTCTCGTCGTCGCCGTCGTTGCTCGCCGTTTCTCCACCGTCGCGAACCGCCCTCTTGCCGTCGCCGTCCCCGTTCGAGAAGGTAAAAAGCGTCGTCGTTCATCGTGGCCGTTTTACGTTGACCTAGCCGTCGTCGCCGTCGCCGTTGTCACCTTCGTCGTCGCCGCCGAACACCCCGATTCCCCTCCCCCCTTCGCGCAGAGGTCGCAAACCCTAGGGTTTGCGATTTTCCGGTCGTCGAATCGGATCCAGGTCTTGAAACCAGGTAGGGTTTCACGAGATTTTGGGGCAGCGGGAAGCCGGGTCGCGAGGTCGGGTCGGACCGGTAGGGTTTCGCGGGAGTTGGGTCTCGGAGCGGGTTGTCGGGTCGGGCTGGCCGGGCGTCCCTAAACGCCCACCACACGGCATCGTTTTGTTAAAAAAAAAAAAAAAAAAAGTTGGGCCCGCGTAGCGGGCCCGTCCCGTTTCAAGCCGGCCCGGGTCGGACCCAACCCGCGATCCGACTCGGGTTGGTTTTATTTTGTTTTATTATTTTAATATGAAATAATATTCTAATAAATAATAAATAAATTGTTTATTTAAAAAAAAAAAAATTGTTTTAATTTCCAGAAAATCGAAAAATATTTAAAAAATGTTGAAAAATGTTTTATTTTCAAAAAAATCGAGAAAAAAATCAAAATAATTTATTTTCCAAAAGTATTTTGAAAAATATAAAAATATATATTTATTTTCCAAAAATGCCAAAAATCCAAAAATGCCAAAAATTCATGAAAAGCCAAAAAATTCAGAAAAAGCCAAAAAGACTTGTATTCTTCAAAAAAAAAACCAAAAAAATCCGAAAAATCCCTTTATGTCCAAAAATGAGAAAAAGACTCAAAAATGCTTTTCCTCCCAAAAAATGCATGGAAAATCCCCGAACATCCAAAAAGCCTTAGGGTTTAAACAAGATTAGGTACCGAAAGGGCATTAGTGATTAACTAGTGTAATCAAGTCCCGATCCTAATTTATCTGGTTGAGCAGAGTGAGTATTTCTCCCGATACTTCACTTGGGTTTCTAATCAACCCACCCCAAATTGATTAGTGGCGACTCCATTTTAAAAATTGATTTACAAGTTAAAAACTTGAATCATTAAGTCGTGAATTGGTGGACTTGGGAGAGTCCGGGCTTAATAAATTCAGCCGAGCCATTAGCCTCCTTAGGCGCTCGTACCCGATCATGGGACGCCGAAAAAAAGAGGTCGCGACACTCCCGTGTAGAGCATGTAACCAGAGATTTTCATTTTACGCGGGATTGGGTTACTATGGACCTCTTACGAGTTTGTCATGCCTTTATTAAAGGTCAATTGACAAACCTCCTAGCAAAGGCTGTGTCAAAATAGAGGATCGTTAATTCCGATCCATCATGAAGGTGCGAAATATAAAGATGAAATTCCCAATTCAGAATTCAAACTGTAACTCCTAAGATTAAGCTGGCAACCCACTAAACTTAATTACATATGTTTACTTTGTTTGTTTTCTATTATCTTTTATTTTGATTTTGATTCTGTAAACAAACACCTATGCGTGTATCGTACCCCAACTCAATGAAACTTATCATTTTGATCCTGCAATTCATCTTGGTTATAGAATCTACTTCTTCAATTTTCTGAACTTTCCTTCTTGCTTTTTTTTTTTTTTTAGGCTATGGATGGTCATGATTTGAGTTTGTATAGAATACCAAATTGTCATATCTGGTATTTAACAACATTCCCTAGACCAAGTAAATTCGAATACATCCGGATAATATGCCGGATGAGAAATCGGGCATAGGGGATAATTCCAAATTGGATATAAAATTTTAATATATAAAATTAACAATTCCCAAACCCTATGGAAAACCCACCTCAGGCAAGACTTACCGTCCGTGGCATTATTTATTGGTTGCCACTCGCCATCACTCAATGGCCATCCACAGTGACTATCCTCATTCTAGCTTTTTTGAGTATCCTTATCGGTGCCTTTGCCCACAACTCACTCGGAAGGTTAGTGCTCTTCACCTCATCCATGGCTCTCCCTCTTTTGCATTTGGTTTTTCAACTTTCTGCCATCACCGAATCATCTCTCGATTCCTCTGGGTACCTCACTTCGATTACTCATTCTCGGCCTCCACTGCTTTATGATTTCTATCTTGATTGACTTTGAACTTGGCACTCACCATGTGTTTGATGAAACACCAGAGATCTTCCTTGCCTTCAAATAAGAATTTTGCCTAATGGAAGAGGTTGCCCTCCTCCATTTCGCACTATAGCTCTCCCATCTCCATCACGCCTTCCCTTCCCCCCCCCCCGGACTACACTAGCACCACTTTCAAATCCTATCATAGGTGCACTAAAAATATAATAAGTTTTCTACAATCCAGAGAATATTTAGAGGATTTTGAATCCCCTTGTCCTATCATATCCCAATCTGAATCAAAATGTTCAAACACAGCCTTATAGTATATTAACAAGGATTGTGTAGGATGATCACTGATTTTCATATCCAGATTCTACAATACCAAATAACCTTTTCGAAGTTGTTGCGTTATTGCATAGAAAACCCAAGCGACCTTGTTACACCGTGCCAATCGTATCCTCTTGATTGACAAAGACCTAGGTCTCTAAAGACACGAGATGGCAGAGGCTCATTGAAGGGATTCACGTGGAGGTCACGTTTAGAGCGGCCTATAAATAGAAAGGGAAGGACAACATTGGTATTTCTCATTCCCACCTCTTTTTGCATTCATCTTCATGTTTCCTTCATTAATTAAAGGGATAAATTTTTTATACGTCCTCAAACTTATCGCAAAAGTGCAATTAAGTCTTAGACTTGCAGAAAATTCAATTAAGTCATAAAACTTGTCACATTAGTGTAATCAAATCCTTCCGTCAACACCGTCAACACCGTCAACTTAACTAATGAAAAATACTGACATGGTACTTTTAAATTAATTTCTCTCTTCTACGTCATATTTATTATATTATTTTATTCTAAATTAGTTTTAAAAACCAGAAAATAAAAGGTATTTTTTTATAAAAAAAAACTAAAAGTAAAGAAAGAGAGGGGTATAAGGGGCAATTCACCGGGAGGTGCTCACTGCTGTCGCCACCCATCACCGGAGGGGCCAATGACGAGGGTGGCTAGCCCTCGCCAGGCCAAGGCAATGCCTCACTAGCCTTCGGCGAGGGCGGCGACCCTCACTAAGCTCAAGCTCAAGCGCCTAGATTTGGGTGATGCCAACCCTCACTTAGGGTCGGCAACCATTGCCCACCCTAGGTGAGGCGTCATCAGCCCCAAGTGAGGCCCAATGACCCTCTTTAGGCTTAGGCAAGGCCTCGTTAGCTTTTTCCTAAGATTAGCAAGGCTCACTCGGATCCAAGCTAGCCCAGCCTCTAATTAGGGACAGCAAGCCTCACCAGCCCGAGCAAGGCCTTGCTAGCCCTAAGCGAAGGTCAGCAACCCTTGTTGGGCTCAAATGAGCATCAGCAACACCTCACCCAAGTGAATGATGGTTGTTAGCCTTAGGGAAGGGCCTGACACCCAAATCTATGCACCCTCACCTAACAAGGGTTGCTGGCCCTTGCCTAAGGCCGGGCAAGGGTTGGCCACCCTCACCATTAATGGCCCCTCCGGCGATGGCGATGGCGCAATGGCAGCGGCAACGTGCTCCCACTAGCCAACTACCCCTTTAGCCCTTCCTTTTCTTTATTTTCAGTTTTTTTTAATTAATTTTTAGTTTTTTAAAAGAATTAAATAATAATATTTGAATAGTATAATAATAATAAAAATGTCACGTATGAGAGAGAAATTAATTTTAAAATGCCCCATCAACATTTTCCGTTACTTAAGTTGACAATTTTAACAAAAGAACTTGATTGCATAAATGTGAGAAATTTTAGAAATTGATTGTACTTTTCGTAATTTTAGGACTTAATTGTACTTTCTCGACTCTTAGTAAACTTATCCCTTAATGAAATATATGAGACTCCCTTAATAAAATCTAGAAATTCCCTTGTTTGTAACTAACAGATTCGGCACCATATTGAGGCTTGCAGTCAGCCCAACCACTTCGGCCCAATATTAGAGGTCTTCGTTAGTACCGCGGCCGGGGAAAACGGATTTTAGGTGCTCTCACTAATCATAAAGCAATATTCTCATCCTCACATTCAATCATCAATTGCTAAAATGCTACGCGTTCGGAAATTCATGTTTTCTTTCAAATCATCATTACGATCATTGCCCAGAAAATTCCTGCGATCCCCAATCATGGTCGTGGATTTCAGGTTTTTTTAGGCCAAAAATCCCACTATTTGCATGGTTCATGTCCTAGCCACAAGGCCACAACTTCACCGCCCTCTTGCCATCCATTTGGGCCACGGTATCAAGCAAACCCATCGAATTAGAGGAATAGTCAAAAGTGACAATGTCAATGGAACCCTCAAGCACGTTTTCCCGCGGCTCGCAGAAACTTCCTCTACACCTTCGTTCCCGGGCCCAAACACCCACCAAACCCCTTTCCCTCTTCCTGGGCATGGCGTGTACTACGCTCGATCAACTTACCTCCCTATTGTCACCTTCATGTGCACAAGCCCATTGACTTATCTGGTGCGAAACTCATCGACTTACTCTTATGTACCATCCTCTGTTTGCACGGCATGAAGAACGAATTTAAGATTGTATTGTTAGAGCATTTGGGGTAGCGTAAATCATGACTCCGCAAAATGTCTAATGACTTCATAATAGAGAGATCCAAAAGGGAGTCCATAATTTGAGCCAATGGACAATCGATTTGGATTCACCTTCATTTGAAAGGTTAAGCCATAGAGTCAAGTTAACGACCATCTAGATATCATCAATTGCTTCTTTCAACTTAGACATTTAATGTGAGAGGTCCTTTCGTACGTAAGCCGACGCTTGTGTTGACTTTTTACCCAAAAGAGGCGGTGTCGATGAAGGCGACCCGTCCGTGTGAACTACCTTAAAACGTCTAGGTCCACTTGTCTTGGCCGATTGCTTCGGTGTGGTCCTCTATCGTACCTAGGAGTCCATCTATTATATGCTGTCATCACATGTTCATTTCAATGTCGCAAGATCCATCCGGAGCGTTATGAATCTAAGAGACAAACCGTTCGAGAAAATTGACATCTATTTCCTTATTAAAGCTCGTGGGCGGACAGTGATGGTGCGAGGAGGCTTCCTTGAAGGTTCGCGGGAATGTCGTTGGAACTTTTATTTTTAACCAAGTCATCAACGGGAGACCTATACAAGGAAAAAATTGTATGAGATGGAAAAGATTAGTCACACCAAGATATAATAAAATCGATATCCAGGATATCATAACCTACATAATTAAAAAAAAAAAAAAAATGTTAGAACAATTTACATCACGACCTTTCTCATACATGATATCTGTCAACAAACGATTTACGTGTTTTCACAAAATCCACCAAAACTTCAAATACCTAGTGTCACGACTTAAAAAACGAAAAAGAAAAATTACCCAGTCGCCTAATTTTTGAATTAGTAAATTAGTTCAGTATATCTTGAATGATTCTAAAGAAAGTCCGTCAACAGAAACGGCAAATAAAGAAGCTGCCGATGGTGAATCACGAGCTGCTCGCCTAAGCAACATGATTCTTCGCGGTTCACACCGCCTCTTTTTCCTAGTTGCCGGTCGCTGCTGCTTTCTTCCTTGTGCGCACCGCCTCTTTCTCCATGTCAAATTTCACATCAATCCTACTCAACGTCGAGATTGGGTCTTTTCATGGTGGACCCTTGCCAGTGCGCGTTGAAAACTCGGGCATGTTTACGGGCACTCGTAACATATTTTGTGAAGCCGTTTACCAAGTTAAGAAACAAGATCTACAGAAGAAAACATTAAAAAATAAAAAAGACTTGAAACTTTGGGAACTGTCCGGTGCTTTTCCTTTATTTTCGATCGGACGATGTCGACGAAATTAGGTGGATCACCAATCACTGTGGCAGTTCGGAATCATTTTGCTAGGGTTTAGGAATCAGACAAGTTGTCTCCTCGATCCACCCTTTGGATTCAGATCAATCAGAGGGCTCATATGAGAGAGAGAGAGAGAGAGAGAGAGAGAGAGAGAGAGATTCTTGATTCTGATTTTGACCGCATGCTCTTCGTATACATGCAGGAGTGATGTACGTTCCTGGAAGGTTCATCCTCCTCTCGAATCCCTGACTCTGACACCCTCCCCATGACTTCTTCCATTTTATTTTTTTAAATTCTGATAAGTCGTGCATATTCACATTCGATGACTCATATAGTATGTGCATTTGGTTTCAAGTTGATTCATATTCATACGAAAAAGGGGAACCCTAGTTTAGTTTTTAAAATTGATAGGTGATGTACCTAAATTTTTGTTTGATATGACCAACTTATTCGCTTTTATTAATTTTGTCAGGCCATTTTGTATGTTAATTGTGTGTAATCATTGTTGTCACGGTACAATCTTATACAATATGGATATGAAGTTCAACACACGCATAATAATTTTGTTGTTGATATAAGTTTTATAAGCTAATGCCCTCATTTAATTTTATTATTTCCTTTTGGATCTCAGTTTATCTATGAGAGCTGATCTGCACCACATTCTCCTTCCATGTAAACTCCAGATAGTTGATGCCGCTTCTAAAAAACATGCATTAAACATTGGTCCCGCTGGTTTAAGCTTCCTTAGCTTCACTAATTAAATCAAAGAAAAATGACATGTGAGCCGACAAAATTGGCCCCAAAATATTCCCCCCACATGCAGCGAAATAGTGGGTCATTCAAGTTAAAGAGAAATAATGTTTAATTCTAGGGTTTTTGACTTCTAATGCGGTCCCCCATTGAGGGGAAATGATTTGCTGTAGCCGGACCATACAAGTCTAGTGCATGTCATTGGTTGGACATGTGGAGCCCACGTGGGGCCGACAAGATCATTAGGCTAACTAAACTCGCTATAACATATCAAGCTTACCATTTTGCACTGAAACTGTACTGGCTTGAACGGTTGGGTCACTAGCGTCACGAATAGCTTTTCTTTTTTTACCAATCAATACATTTTTTTTTCTCTGCGCAAGTTACCACGAGCATAGTGTACTTTTTGTACCTTTCGTGATAAACCTTCGCCAGAGGTGGTTAATAAATGTAGCAGAATTTACCAGGATCAATTTTCTTTTTTAGGGGGTCGATTATAATCAATTTTGTACTCCTCCTCCATCCAAAAGTAACTTCTAAAACACGACATGCCCACATCTCTCGATTTCTCGTATAGTACCTACCCAATTGAAACTGAAAATATGGCCACTACCAAGGTGAAAAAGCAGGAATGAACCAAATGAGTTGGCCGTATCATCCCCAATTTTAGGACACGACGCATAACTGAAGTTGCGAATGATTATTGAAAACAAGTAGCAGAGGATGTCAGATGACAACAAACATCAGACAAATAAAAAACACAGCGATTTGCCCGTGCGAAACAACTACAAAAGCAGAAAACTACACAGAATTCAGGTGTCCGAACGCAACTGCCGATCAAGGCTACCGAGCGGTCTAGGCGAAGATGACAGGGGCGACTTGTGATGTGGGGATGCACCTGGCGTTGCGGCCGAAAAGAAAGCCGAGGATTTTAGCGACGAGGGCTCTAGAGCTTCGGAACAAGCAGGCAAATATGAGACGCTTCACACGTCCACGTCCGGGCCTAGGAGGATGAAGAAGCAGCACTTGACTCTTCACCGCTAATTCCTTCTCTTTCATAGCTTCCTGGATGGCAGCCATGGCGTTTTCTTTCCCGTGCTTTGTAGAGAGAGAGAGAGATGAGGGTGGTCTTGCTTGGGTGGAGACGTTTTATTTTGCATGTTCTAGGGTTAGTCCATCGGGCAATTTGGCGGGCGGACAGCGACTGTGTGGAGGAGGCTTCCTTGAAGGTTCGTGCGAATGCAATCGATGCTTCTATAGAACCAAGTCGGCAACGGAAGACCGATAGAAGGACAAAAAATGCGCAAGATGGAAAACATTAGTGACGCCAGATATAACGAAATGAGGTGGGTCTTGCTTGGGTGGAGACGTTTTATGTAATATGTTCTGGGGTTAGTCCATCGGGCAGTTTGGTGGGCGGACAGTGACTGTGTGGAGGAGGCTTCCTTGAAGGTTCGTGCAAATGCATTCGATGCTTCTATAGAACCAAGTCGGCAACGGAAGACCGATAGAAGGACAAAAAATGCGCAAGATGGAAAACATTAGTGACGCCAGATGTAACGAAATCGATGTTCAGAATATCATCACCTACATAAACAAAATAATGTAAGGATAATTTGCATCGTGGCCTCTCTCTTACTCGATGTCCCTAGATGGGGGATTTTCGTGCTTTCACTAAAAAAAAAACTATAAAATAAAAATAAAAATAAAAATAAAAATCTGAACCAGAAGTTCAAATACCTCCTGTCACGACTAAAAAGGAAAAAAAAAATATCCCCTTTCTAGTTGCTTAATTTGTCAATAAGTAAATCAGTCCGGTATAATCTCGAATTATTCTGAAAGAAAGTCAGTCAACGGAAACGCCAAATAAAGAAGTCGTCGATGGAGAATCACGAGCTGCTCGCCCGAGTAAAATGATTCTTCGCGGTTCGCACCGCTTCTTTTCCTAGTTGCCGGTCGCTGCTGCTTTCTTCCTTGTGCGCACCGCCTCTTTCTCCACGTCAAATTTTACATCAATCCCACTCGACATCGAGACTGAGTCTTTTCATGGTGGACCCCATGCCAATGCGCGTTGAAAACTCGGGCATGCTTATAAGCACTCCTGACGTATTATATGAACCCGTTTAGCAAGTTAAGAAACGAGATCCACGCAAGGAAACATTAAAAAATCAAAAAGACTTAGATCCGGGTTTGATTTGGGAACTGTCGGGTCCTTTTCCTTTATTCTCAATCAGACGACGTTGGCTGTTAAAAAAAATCAGACGACGTTGACAAAAACGGCCAACAGATCGATCACCGATCAATATGTGGTAGCTGGTATGCATTTCGCTAGGGTTTAGGAATCAGAAAAGGTATCTCCTCGATCCACCCTCAGGATTCAGATCAATCAGAGGGCTCATGAGAATGAGAGAGAAATTCTTGATTCTGGTTTTGACCGGATGTTCTTCGTATGCACGCAGGAGTGCTGAACGTTCCTGGAAGGTTCATCCTCCTCTCGAATCCCTGGCTTTGACACCCTTCCTATGAATTCTTCCATTTATTATTTTTTCTTATAAGCCATGTACATACACATTCGATAACTCATATAGTTTGTGCATTTGGTTTTCAAGTTGATTTGTATTCGTGCAAGAAACGGGAATAATAATTTAGTTTTTAACATTGATATACGATGTGCTATAGATGTTTGTTAAATATGACCCACTTGTTTTCTTACCTTATTGATTTTGTCAGGTCATTTTATAAATATATTTTGTGTAATTATTCTTGTCACGGTACAATATTATTGAATATGGATACAAAGATCAAAACCCGCATAGTATATTTATTGTTGATATTAAGTTTTATAAGTTACTACGCTAATTTTATTTTATTATTTCCTTTTGGATCTCAGTTTAACTATAGGACCTAACCCGCAGCACATTCCCCTTCCAAGTAAACTCCAGATAATTGATGCTACTTCTAAAAAAACATGCATTAAACATTGCTCCCGCTGGTTTAAGCTTCCTTTGCTCCGCTAATAAAATCAAATTAAAATGACACGTGAGCCGAAAAAATTGGCCCCAAAACATACCACCCACATGCACCAAAATAGTGTGTCGTTCAAGTTAAAGAGGAATAATGTTTTATTTTAGGGTTTTTGACTTTTCATGCCGTCCCCAATTGAGGGGAAGTGATTAGCTGCAGTTGGACCATACAAGTCTAGTGCATGTCATTCGTTGGACATGTGGACCCCACACGAGGCCCACAAGATCATTGGGCTAATTGCACTCGCAATAACATATTAAGCTTACCATTTTGCACTTAGACCATACTGGTTTGAACGGTTGGGTTACTAGGGCCACAAATGAGTTTTCATTTATTACCAATCAATGCATTTTTTTAATCTCTGTGAAAGTTACCACGAGCATAGTGTACCTTTATAGCTTTCGTGATACCTTCCCCAAAAGTGGTTAATTAATGTAGCAGAATCTACCGGGATCAATTTTCATTTTTGGGGGGTCGATGATAATCAGTCTCCTCCTCCTCCAGCCAAAAGTAAGTTCTAAAGCATGACATGCCTACATCTCTCGGTTTATCGTCTATTACCTACCCAATTGGAACTGAAATGATTGATGCGTGTCCACACGGTCCTTTTCCCTATACTAAATGTCAAAGATCGATGCTGATTGCGAACAGATGCAAACAAAAACATGGCCACTTGAAAGCTAAAAAAGGCAAATACCCTTCTGCAAAGACCCAAAAATACATAATATTCATCTTTTTCTTTTGCACAGGAATTGAAAATCGAGCCTGTGGTACCGTAGAATGACACGGCTTCCAAAGCGGCAAGTTTAGGATACGACGTATGTACTATGTACAGCTGAAGCACCAAAAGACGAAAAACAAGCGGCAGAAGATGTCGGCCGAGATAACGGATCATCGGACGGAAAAGACGGAGCCATTTTCCCGCCGAAAACTACTACAAAAGCAGAACACGACAACAGAACTCAGGAATAGAACTCAACTACCCATCAACACTATCCAGCGGTCTAGGATGACTACTTCCTGCAACCCCAACGAGGAAGCGAAGACAAGGTAGGTGTCTTGTGATTTAACGTGGGGGTGCACGTCGCGGTGGGGCTAAGAAGAAAGCCGGAGGTTTGACCGACGAGGGCTTTGAAGCTTCGGAACAAAGAGGTGAACACGAGACGCTTTATGCGTCCGCGCCGGGGAGGACAAAGAGGCGGCTCCTGTCTCTTCACTGCTGATTCCTTCTCTTTCATGGCTTCCTGCATGGAAGCCGTCAGGCTTTCTTTGTCGTGCTTTTAAGAGAGAGAGAGAGAGAGAGAGAGAGATGAGGCCTGTTCTAGGTTGGGTGGGGAGATGGGGGTATTTATGTAGAATTTGTCTTTGGGCAAGATGGGGTCGACTCCGTTTTGGTGGAGGTTTCCTTGAAGGTTCCTCGGACTAAGATACGGTTTTTCGATTAAGTCGAGGACGGAAAGACCCGTGTTAAGACTTAAAATGACAATTTTATCCCCTCCCCGTTCACTTTGATTATCGATTAGGAGAAGAAGGTCGTCGACCGAAACACCGATAAAGAAGTCGTCGCTGGAGATTAACGGACCTGCTCACGTGGGTGCAAATCATTCCTAGTTGTTATTTGTTGGCTATTTCGTAGTTCTTTCTTGTTAAACTAGAACTACGTATTAGGCAGTACGACTCTGTAGACAACTCTAACTTGTTTTGTGGAAAAATACTAGGTACCCAGGGGATGTAATCTTTCTTTCACTCATCCTATATCTAACACCGTCCATCATCAAGACCGGTAGTATTACTTTGGATACAAATCGGATACATAGGCTGTGTAACTCTTCCGATACCATTGAGATGATGGATGCTTTATTTTTTAACATATAACTGACTGTTCAACTTAATGATGAGGAACATGGAATATATAAATAAATAAAAAGTTACACGGGCAATGTTAACTCTAAGCCTTACAATGAGCCCTAATATTCAACCAATTGCCGGGTCTAGACCATAATGGTCCAGACAGCTTAGCTTTTCTCATGTGCATGTCAACTTTCAATAAATCCTACTCCTCTTAAGATTTAGAATTGGTTTTCATGGTCGATCCTTGCCAATACTCAGACAATTTTAATAGCATGGCATTAAAGCATTCCCAACATGCTATATGAAATGATTTTGCAAGCTAAGAAAATATCGTACAATCTAACTATTCAGGAGAAAAAGTTGGCGCATAGAAGATTAGATACTTTCCACAATTGATAAATGAAGCTTTAGTCGTTATTCTGAACAGTTATCTATCATTCTCCCTCCTCTGTCAATATCAGAACAAAAAGAGAAAAAGCATACCAAAATCTAGAAGATTAGACCTGGATTTGGGTTGGGAACAATCAGGTCCTTTTCCTTTACTATCAATGAGACTACATTGACAGAACTCATTTATTCTTTTAGTGTAACTAGAATGAGAATATATAGCAAAATATCCTCGCACAGAATATTATCTGGCATTCTTCAAGAAGATGAGATTTTGAACTTCATTGGATGATAAGAGCTACAAAGGGCAAGAATTTAGAAGCACGACTCCTAAAGTTATCCTTCTTAGTAACCATGTATTGTATTTGGATAGAGCGCAATCATAGAAGTTTCCAAAATACGTCAATTGAGATGCATCTTCTTTTGGCTAGAGGTAGGGCTTCACTTTTTCATAATTGTAGATCCTCCCAGGCAAATATTTTGTCGGTAACTATATGGAGGCTTCTCACCTCCATATTCTTGCATAATTAGCTGCGTTTGTAATGTTGGGATGCTTTTAAGCCTCTTTACTTCTTCAGATTAATGACATTTACATACTTATACCCAAAGAATAGACAAAAATGAGAAATTCCATTTCCTAGTACCATGACCAAAATGAACTCCTTAGCTTCCATCATCTCTTCCAAATTGATATTCCAATACCTTCTTGTCATTTCTCCCCCAAAAATAGTTACTTTTTTAAAAATTTATTTCTTCCGCTTTTTTTCAAAAAAAACTTGGCAGAAATATAAGGTGCCATCCTAGCGACCATGACCAAAATGAACTCCCGTTCCATCATCTCTTCCAAATTGATATTCCAATACCTTCTTGTCATTTCCTGAACTAAATAATTGTTCCGATGGAACCTTTTCTTCTACCGGAGATTGGCCATGTGGATGTCGATACACAATCCAAACCCCTACCCTCTATTCGTTATTATCTTTTTTTCGATTACCCCAAAAAATGACCATAAATAAAGAGTTTTTTTAATTTGAATTAAAAAAAAAGTATGAATCCACTTTTAGGAATCATTAAATCCTCGAAATGATTGTTCTGATGTATCATGAAACTTCTTTGAAATGGAAGAATCAAATAATTCTCTGTGGTGGAACAAAATATCTCCGATTTCCCCCTCGAAAAAATTCTTCTTTTTGGTTTTCAAAGGAATGTTCTTATGTTGCCTTGAACGATGCACTAATCCTTTGAATCCGGTACCAACGGGTATCATCCCTCCTATAACAACGTTCTCTTTTAGGCCTTTCAACCAATCGATACGGCCCCGGAGAGCAGCTTTGGCTAAAACTCGAGCAGTTTCTTGAAAACTCGCTTCAGATATGAAACTTTGAGTATTCAAAGATGCCCTTGTTATTCCCAATAGGATGGCGCGGTAACAGATCGATTCTTCCAAAGCGCGCCCCGTTCGCGCCGCTCGCAACAATCCAATTAGTTCTCCAGGTAAAAAAACATTAGACATTCCATCCTCTGAAACCAACACCTTTGATGTTATTTGGCGTACAATAATTTCTATGTGCCTTTTATGGATTTGCACCCCCTGGGATCGATAAACCTTTTGGATCTTATTAACCAAAGATATACGACTTTGCACTATAGTTAGTTCAGCCCCAATCAAGAATCCCCAAGGAATTCCAAGAATTTTTTTTATATGCTCGTTCCAACCCTCAATTCTTTTTTCTAGGTTCATCGATATTGAATCAATTGAACGCACTTCTAACACTTGTTCCACTTTTGGAAGACCCTGCGTTATATCACCGGATCTCGATTTTTCATATATAAATGTAACTAATGTATCTCCTTCGTAAAGGATTTCTCCATAATGACCATGAACAGTTGCTCCTGGAGTGGCCAAATAAGGCTTGGCGGATCTTATTACTACAGAGTCAACTTGAACAATCAAAACTTGACCCGATTTGAGATGGGGTCCGTTTTTGGATATACATACATTTTCACAAATAAACTGTCCAAGACTAATTATTGTGGATCTTTCTTCAAAATAATTATGATAATAATTATGATGGAGAAAATACCAATTCAAATTGAATGAATTCAAAACGATGTTACTGCATGAATCGGGATTCAAAATTCTCCCATTTTCATCCATTAAATAATAGTTAATTACTTGAAAAGTCTGTTTTAAATTTTCAAGTTGCAAATATTTAGTTACCAAAATAGGATTATGAGTTATTAAATAGTAAAATGAATAAAAATTCACAAATTGAAGGACTGTTCCTAAAGGGCCAATCGAATTCCTAATTTTAATTATAGGATCTTTTTTTTTAATTATAGGATCTTTTTTAATTGATTCTTTTATCACATTGTGATATTTTCCAGCGTTGAATGGACCCATTCGGAAACAATTAGATGATGACAAAATTATCAAAGATGGACATTCCTTATTTTTATTTAACAACGTGCGAATAGTTCCTTGATTTTGGCTAAGTAATTGTTGAATTTTTGTCTTGGAATAAAAGGGATTGCTATTGGTGTGATCTGACACATTATCTGAATCTGAGATCAATCCTGAGCCTGAGGGATCATTCCTTTTTCTGAGATACGAAATAGGGAATTTCACTAAGTCAATTCTTAGGAAATCTCGAATCAGACCATTTGTACTTACTTCAACAAAGGAAGTATGAGCCTCTTCGATAGAAGAACTTTTTTTGTCTTGGTCCCAATTCAAAATTAAACAAGTCCGAACTAATTGAATACTTGTATCAGAAATTCCCCGAATTGGTTTGCCATTTCTGTAAACAATATAATTGACAACTCGAAGTTGCATATTATCCCTTTCTTGTAACAGATCCGGGGGGAAGAGTGTTGCTAAATTTATACCGTCCAATACTTCATATGTCACTACGGGTCGAACTAAAACAAAATACTTTTTCTTAGTAGGTGTGATCCGTTGGACATAGATCCAATTTTTCCTTTTTTTGGATTCCTTAAAATTTGTTTTTCCTGTTCCTGGGGGTATCAAGATGCCACTGTGTCGGGATATCTTATCTGTCTCTCCAGGAAAATGGATATCTCCAGAAAAGATTTTCAGTTCAATCCTTTTTTTTTTTCTCTCCACTCGGACTAATCCGCCCACTCGGCTTCTTGTATTTAAAGCGATTCGTGTATCTACTCCAATCAGACTATTGTTCCGTACCATTATCGAAGAAGATTCAGGGAAAATATGCACTTCTTCGGGAATGAAAAAAAATGGATCTAGTTTCATTTGGCATTTTTGCTTAAATTCTTTGATTCCTCGATACTCAATCAAATCCTCTTTTTTAACGACTGAATGAACCCCTAGAGTCCCATATTTAATAATTCCCGAACTCTTTCTTCTGTATCGAGGATCATCGAAATAAGCAAGAATACTATTTCTACGTAAAATTCCATTTATCGGTAGTTCAATCGAGATACCTGAATGGGGCATTAGTTCTTTCTTTCGTTCTTGAATCGATTGTAGTGGAATAAGAAATCGATTTCTTCGCCTTTTTGCCAATAAATCAGAATTCTCGTCGAAAGTAGTAGGATATTTGAGATTACAATGAACAATAGATATGATTCGATTAAGTTCTGAATAATCAGGAATCCTATCTTCTTTTATTTTACCAGAAAAATCAGAACTACATAATTCGTATCTCATTTGATCATTATTCACTGAGAGACTCGAAATATATCTTCGTTCTCTTTCTGTCGAACGAAGATTCATTTGGTCTTGATCCTTGTAGAGTGAAAAAGGGACTCTACTGGATCTGCACGAACCCCCTGATAATATCCATAAATGGCTTGTTTTTGGTAAAAGATGGACATTACTATATGTAAATTCAGGTGCATGGTACACATCGGTGCTCCAGTGCATTTCTCCCTCTGATTCAGAATAAATATGTTTTCGAACCCTCTCTTTCAAATTGAAAGTGTATGTTCCCGCGCGAATTTCAGCAATCACTTGTTCTGATTCTACATATTGATTATTTTGAACCAAAAGAAAACTTTTTGGTGGAATAGTCACGTTATGTAGAATATCTTCACTCTCAATAGTTACATACAAGTCTATAGAACATAGAAAGGCAGGATGCCCATGACGCGTACGTGTGGGATGAACCAAATCGTCATTGAATTTGATTTTTCCATTAGAGGGGGCTCGTACATGTTCGGCAGTACCACCTGTGAATACTCCGCCGGTATGAAAAGTTCTTAATGTTAGTTGAGTCCCTGGTTCTCCAATAGATTGACCCGCAATAATACCTACAGCTTCTCCCAATTCGACCAGGTCGCCATGAGTAGGACTCCTACCATAACATAATCGACAGATCCAAGATGTACTCCTACAAGTAAAGGGGGTTCGAATAGATATTGGTTGTGTTCGAAAGGTTATGAATCGATTGACAAGTCCAATTCCAATATCTTGATTTCGAATGGCAATGCATCGTGGGCCCATATAGATATCGTCTGCTAATACACGACCAATTAATGTTTGAATAAAAATTCTTTCCGGCATCATCCCATTTCGAGGACTCACAGAAACCCCTCGGATGGTTCCACAATCTGTTCTGCGTACAACAATGTGTTGTACTACTTCAACAAGTCTGCGCGTAAGATATCCAGCATCTGATGTTCGTACAGCAGTATCCACAACTCCTTTGCGGGCTCCGTAGCAAGAAATGATATATTCTGTTAAAGATAGTCCTTCGCGTAAATTGCTTTGAATGGGTAAATCAATCATTTGTCCTTGAGGATCTGACATTAATCCTCTCATACCTACTAATTGGTGTACTTGAGATGCATTTCCTCTGGCTCCCGAAAAAGACATTATATGGACTGGATTAAAGGGGTCTGTCATCCTAAAATTAGGATTCATTTCTTGTCGCAAATATTCACTTGTAGCATACCATACCTCAATGGATTGGCGTAATTTTTCTACTGCATGTACATTCCCATAATGATGGTGTTTTTCCAAAATCAAACTTTGTTGTTCAGCATCTTGTACTAACCATCCCTTCGAAGGTATTGTTAAAAGATCATCAATCCCTAATGAAATGGATGTAGCAGTGGCTTGCTGGAAACCCAGAGTCTTTACTTGATCCAGAATGTGTGATGTATATGCCATTCCGAAGTGATCTATTAATCTGCTAATAAGTCTTTTAATGGCAGTTCCATCTATTACTTTATTGTGAAAGACTAGATTGACTCGTTCTGCCATAAGTACCTCCATATTCTGCTGAGTGGGATTCGACAATGAGTTTGAGTCAATGATTGGAAAACTTCCTTTTCCCGATCTTAATTCACCTAGAAATTAAGGAACTAGGGTCCTAGTTGAACCAGAGAGACCCGAATTCACACTGGTGTCATAGAATTACTTAATTTAGATACCATATGATTAGGTACCAAATGAGCAGGCTCGACAAAACCCTTGTATAGCTTCTTCGATTTCTCGAAAAAGAGAAATATGACCGACAGTTGTTCGAATGTATATACAAATAATTTCTTTTTTTACACTTCTTACTATTAGATAGTGCCCATAAATTTCATGATAGGTACCCAAAGATTCATAGTGAATCTCGATAGGAACTTCTCTTGAAGCAATAATGCGTTGATCTAGTCGCCATCGAAGCCACAAAGGACTATCTAAATTGATTCTTTTCTGTCGATAAGCTCCAATTGCATCATAGGAATTACAAAAAAAAGGTTCTTTTTTTTTTCTATACTTATAGTTATTATCATAAGTTCTTTCATTTTGATAGTTTCTGCGATTCCATGGATTATACCTATTTGTACAAATACCTCGGCGATTCCCACTCGTTAATACATATAGACCAATAAGCATATCTTGGGTTGGTACGGAAATGGGATCCCCAATAGCTGGAGACAAGAGATTCATATGAGAAAACATAAGTAAACGAGCCTCCGCTTGAGCCTCCAAAGATAAAGGTACATGAACAGCCATTTGATCCCCATCAAAGTCTGCATTGAATCCCTTACGAACTAATGGATGTAAACAAATAGCACGTCCTTCCACTAAAATGGGTTGAAATGCCTGTATGCCTAATCTATGCAGAGTAGGCGCTCTATTCAGCAATACGGGATGCCCCTGCATAACTTCTTGCAGTATTTCCCATACAATGGGCTCCTTTTCCCGAATTTTACTCTTAGCAACTCCTATGTTCGAAGCAAGATGTTGTCTAATTAGCCCACGAATTACAAATGTCTGAAAAAGCTCTATTGCTATTTCCCGAGGCAATCCACATCGATGTAATGGAAGTGAGGGTCCTACGACAATGACAGAACGACCCGAATAATCGACCCGTTTGCCAAGCAGAGTCTCACGAAATCGCGACAGCTATTTGAAATCTTAGTTAAAGACTGAATTTGTTATCTCATGTTTGCTTTTCGTGAAAAAATACCAATTGAAGTGGAGGGTTTCTTCAAACAACAAGGAGCTGGGTCAACTATTCAATCAAATGATATTGAGCCTATTTCCCATCTCTTCTCGAGAAAGAAGTGGGCTATTTCTTTGCTAAATTGTGCTCAATTTCATATGTGGCAATTTCGCCAAGATCTCTTCATTAGTTGGGGAAGAATCCGCCCGAATCGGATTTTTT
Source organism: Eucalyptus grandis (assembly GCF_016545825.1). NCBI lineage: Eukaryota > Viridiplantae > Streptophyta > Magnoliopsida > Myrtales > Myrtaceae > Eucalyptus > Eucalyptus grandis. The sequence continues at coordinate 71,622,391 of NC_052619.1, read as the reverse complement.
AGGAACATATCGAGAGAGAATTGGATTTGGTTAGACAATGTGTGGTTTCAAGTTAGAATATGATACTTGAGAATTGAACTAGTGGAAACCTATCTAATTTCAGGTTCCAAAATATGCAAGATAGGTTCCATGTTTTGAAAATTGAGAAATCCTTTTTGACTAATAGGTTTCAAGTTATAGGTTTGAATCATTCGTCTAGACACTGAATATTTACCAATCTTCATCTAATGTATGACCTGTTTACATTGCCAATCTAAGAACGTAAACATTGTAATTTTGGCCAAACCAGTAACATAAACATTACAAATATTGTTAGAGAACTTGCTGTCATACATCCCTTTCATCCCCTAAACCCTCCCAATTAATTCTCTTTGCCGTCTCGTTGGACCTTTTTCCAATTATCTTGATTGAGGAAATGATAGAGGTTTTCTTCTCACAGTCAAACTCAATAAACAATAATCGGAAATATTAGGCTCAACAAATCTCATAAGATGGTAATTTCAATTGTGTCGTCAAAAGATCCAAGACTGAAGTGAATTCATATTTAGTAATCACTTCTATTCCTATGGGCTAGGGCCTGTAATGTACTACTAGGATGGGCTAGAAGAAAGGGTGCAACACTAAAAAGCCCAACCAAGCCCAACATGAACCTTTCTTTTCATTTCTTCAATTTCAAAAACTGATTTGGTTTTTGAAATTGATATTGGATGTTCCCTGGATGTTGGTCTGATATGACCCACTTGTTCACATTCCTTATTCATTTTGCCAGGCTATTTTATAAGATAATTTCGTATAATCTTTCGTGTCTAATTGCAACCTCATAAATTGTGGATATGAAGTTCAACGCCCTCATAGAAATTTTATTGTTGATACTAAGTTAATACCATCAGTCGTATTATTATTTTCTTATGGGTCTTAGTTTAACTATAGGAACTAACCTGCAGCATAGTCCCCTTCCAAGTAAGCTCCAAATAGTTGTTAATACTTCTTAAAAATATGCATTAAACATTGCTCCTGCTTGTGTAAACTCCATTAGCTTCATTGATTAAATCAAAGAAAATGACACGTCAGCTAACAAAATTGGGCTCAAAACATTTTATACACCCGCACCGAATACCAAAATAGTGGATAAACGAAGTAAAAGAGAAATAACATTTTAATTTGGGGCTTGGCTTCTCATGAGATCATTAGTTGTGGTAAAACTTTTTGCTTTACTCGAATTATATAGATCCAGTACGTGTCATCCGTTGAATCATTTAGATTTACATAAAGGCTTATATGATCATTGGGCCAACTAAGCCTGCAATAACATTTCAAGCCCACTAAATTTGCACGTGCAATAGCTTGAATAGTCTAGTTGCTTTTGTCACGAATAGCTCTAATTATTCTTACCAACCGATACATTTTTTTTTTTTTTAATCTTTGGAAAAGTCAACCGAGTCCAATTATACCTTTGCCCCTTCTAAGCAACATCAACCACACAAGGATATAAACTTTCCCTGGAGGTGATGAATTAATGTAGTAGAATTTATCAGAATCGATTTTTCTTTTTTTCTTTTTTGGAGGGGTCGGGCATGGTTCTAAGTTAGAATATGATACTTGAGAATTGGACCAATGGAAACCTATCTAATTTCAGGTTCCAAAATATGCAAGATAGGTTCCATGTTTTGAAAATTGAGAAATCCGTTTTGACGGATAGGTTTCAAGTTATAGGTTGGAACTTCAAACTTGCTAGGACCTAAAATAAGTTTTTGTATTTTTCTTGATTTAGGTGTTGCTCAATCTTGTAGTATTCCATAACGTTCAATCATAAGTGTATAATCTGAAACTACTAGTCTAAGCTTCCATTTTATGGTAAGTGAATTGTAGTAACAACTTTTCAGTTTATTAAAAGTAATAATCCCCTACAATTTTCAATAATAATAAATATGAAACTTAGTAGACCCTAGAACTAACCCTAAAACTTATGACATGATAGGTTTTAGGTTTCAAAATATGTAGGATATGTTTCAAATTCCAAAAAATGAAAAATCTGTTTTAATGGATAGGTTCCAGGTTCCAAATAGAACATTTACGAAACCTATAAAACAAAATCTAGAATCGTTCACTCTAGTTAATGATGATGAATCCCGTCGTCTTCATCCATCCAAGAATAAGTTCTGAAGTGGAACATGCCTACATCTATTGGTTTCTCGTCTAGTACCCAATTGGAATTGAAATGATTAATGCGTGTCCACGTGATGGTTTCTTGTCCTTTTTTTCCTGTACTAAACCGTGAAAAATTGATGCAGATTGGGAATGATACAAACAAAAATATGGCCACTAGAAAGCTGATAAAGCAAATACCCTGCCCAAAAGACCGAACAAGATACGTATTATTCAACTTTTTCTTATGTATCGAGCCTGTGGTACCATAGGATGACATGGCTTTCCAAGATGGATTCCCTTCTTCGTAATGTACGGATTCCGCCCTTCCCATATCGATGCTTGCGGTCAGCCCAACCGCTTCGGCCGAATGTGAGTGGCCTTCTAGTACCGCAGCCGGCGTAAAAGATTTTTAGGTGCTATCGTAAGTCATAAAGCAAATTTCTCATCCACGCATTCAATCATCAAAAGCTAAAATGCTATATATTCAGAAATTCATGTTTTCTTTCAAATCACCTTTGCGATCATCGCCCAAAAAATTCCTGGGGTCCGCGATCGTCGTCGTGGATCTCAGGTTTTTTAGGCCCAAAATCGACAATTTGCATGGCTCATGTCCTAGCAACAAGGCCACAACTTTACTGCCCTCTTGGCTCTTGCCAACTAGAGGCTATTTTGGACCAAAGTACTTCAATGGCGCTCCACGTTATTAAGCAAACCCGTCGAATTAGAGGAATAGTCAAAAGCGACGGAAGAGATCGATAAGTAACTTAACGTGCCATCGGCATTGGCGTTGAACCCTCAAACACGTTCTTCCGCTTACACCGTTCCCCAGAAACTTCCTGTACACCGTCGTTCCCGGGCCTGAAACTCCCACCAAACCCCCTTCCCCTCTTCTTGGGCATGGCGTGTGCTACGTTTGATCAACTCATCTCTGTTATCCTCACCTTCATGTGCACAAGACCAATGACTTCTCTGGTGCGAACTCATGGACTTACTCTCATGTACCATCTTCCGTGTCACATGACACGAAGAACGAATTTAAGATTATATTATTAGAGCATTCGGGGTTGTGCAAATCATAACTCCACGAAAGTCTAATGACTTCATAGTAAAGAGATCTGAGGGGGAGTTCCTAAGTTGAGCTAATTGACAATTGATTTGGATTCACCTTCACTCGAAAGTTTAAATCAAAGTTAATGACCGGTTATATATTATCAATTGCTTCTTTCAACTCTTGATATTTAATATGAGAGGTCTTTCTTACGTAAGCTGACACTTGTGTTGAATTTTTAGCCCATAGATGCGGTGTTTGACGTGGCCGTCTATATGAACTCCTTCCAAAAGGTCTAGGTCCACTCATCTTGGCTGATTGCTTTGTGTGGTTCTCTATCGTACCTAGGAGTCCGCCTATTATATGCTGTCAATACAAGTTCATTTCATTGTCGCAAGATCCATACAAAGTGTTATGAATCTAAGGCACATACCTTTCGAGAAAATTGACACATATTTCCTTGTCAAAGCTCGTTGTCATTCTTTCCATTGAAAGACAAAATATGAACATAAATCAGCCTACAGATTTAGACATAACACACGCCAACCAAGTCAACTCGGGCTTTTAGTCTAAAACACTAATTCAAGGGAACATAATTAGCTACACCCCGATTGAATCATATTGATCAGTGCATGTCATACAATTGAATCATATGGATTTGCTCATAAATGATCACCAGACCCTTGAGGATAGTCAACCAAGTCCAGTCATATGATATGACCAGCATCCAGTACGTTTCTACCTTTCAAGTAACATCGATTGGACAAAGGAAGTAAATTTCCCCATTTGTCATTGATTAATGTTGCAGAGGAGTAAAGATAATCAATCTTGTCGCTTTCCTCCCTCCAAAATTGGAATAAAAAATAAATGATACTTGTCCACATGATGATTCCGGTCCTTAGAAAACTGAAAAGGCATGAACGAAAGTATATATATTGCATATGATTGATCTTCTTCTTATGCACAGCAACTGAACATAGGATGAAGTCACTTTCCCAAATGGGTCGCGGCCACATCACCGAGAATTTTAGGACACGACGTGTAAACGAACCGGAGAAAGATTGAAAACTAGTATTAGAAGTTGTCGGATGTCATAACACAACATCAGACGAAAAACACAGCCAATTTCCTGGGGAAAAGTACCAAAAAGTCATAAACATATTGCATTAGTACCAACTCAGTCCTAAACTTTTCAATTGGACCAATTCAATCCTAAACATTTTAATATTGGTACCAATTCAGTCCATCCAGCCAATTTTGGCCGGCCGGCACTTGCGTGGACGTCGGCCCGGTGGCTGGACGCCGACGTGGCAATTTTCATGATTTTTTCGAATTTTTTTTTATGATTTTTTATTAATTTTTTTCCTTTTTTCTTTTCTTTTTCCTTTTCTTTTATGTTTTCTTCTTCATGGTAGCCGGCGAGCCTCTCGGTGAGGCTCGCATAAAATCACCGGGCGGGGCGGCCCTCGCCCGCCTCTCCTCAGCCGCCGCGAGGTGGCTTCGCTGGATCAGGCGAGGCCAGCCTCGCCCTGCAGCCGGCGAGGCCATGCGGCCATCGCCCGGGCGGAGGCGAGGCCGCGAAGCCCTCAACGGCCGCCGGCGAGGTCGCGACCTCGCTCGGCCTCGCCCTGCCGCGAGTCCCGGTGCCTCCTCCGGCGACCCCGGAGCTTCTCGACCTCGTCACCACCGCCCTCACCTCCACGAGATCCCAATTTGAGGCCACTGGTCTCCCACCTCCCATGACTCATGCTGCCGCTCCTCCGCCCGATCTTCGCCTCCGAAACCCTAGCCCGCCGCCCCAACACCCTCCTCTCCTTCTTTTGAGGCCGGCCTCGCCCGGCCCTAGGGGAGGCCGAGTGAGGTCGCGACCCTCGTCGGCGGCGGCGAGGCTTCGCAGCCCTCACCCGGATCCGGGCGAAGCCGCCTCATCGGCGGCTCGAGAGAGGCCGGCGAGGGCCGCAACCCTCACCGGCTGCGGGCGAGGGCTGCGACCCTCGCCGGCGGCGAGGGTTTCGCGGCCCTCGCCCGGTGGCTTGGCGAGCCTCACCAACCACAAAGAAGAAAGTAGAAAAAAAAAAAAAAAAAATTAAAAAAATTAATAAAAAATTTGAAAAATCATAAAAAAAAATCATAAAAATTGCCACGTCAACGTCCGGCCACCGCCACATCCACGTCACACGACCGGCCAAAATTGGCCGGATGGACTAAATTGGTACCAATATTAAAAGATTTGGGACTGAATTGATCCAATTGAAAAGTTTAGGACTGAATTGGTACAAATGCAATAGATTTATGACTTTTTTGGTACTTTTCCCCAATTTCCGCGCCCATTACCACTACAAAAGCATAAAACAACACAGAACTCAGGAACCGAACACGGCTACCCATCAACGCCATCGTGCGGTCTAGGCGAAGACGAGAGCGGTGACTTGTGATGCGGAGTGTATGTTGCAGTGCGGTGGAGAAGAAAGCCGGAGATTTTAGCGACGAGGGCTTTACAGCTTCGGAACAAGCAGGCACATATGAGACGCTTCACGCGTCCACGTCCGTGCATGGGAGGATGACGAAGCAGCTCTTGACTCTTCACCATTAGTTCCTTCTCCTTCATAGCTTCCTGCATGGCAGCCATCACGTTTCCTTTCCCATGCTTTTTAGAGAGAGAGAGAGATGAGGCTTGACCTTTGCTTGGGTGGGAGAGATGTGATTATTTATATGTTTTAGGGTTAGTCCTTCCGACGGTTTGGTGGGCGGACAGTGATTGTGGGGGAGGAGGGCTTCCTTGAAGGTTCGCGGATTCATTCGATGCATTTATTTAACCAAGTCGTCAACGGAAGACCGGTAGAAGGAAAAAATGGAAATTGCACGGGACGGAAAATTTCAGTGAAGTCAAGCATGTTAAAGTCGATATCGAGAATATGGCGACCTATATAAATAAAATAATGTTACACCAATTCACATCACAGCTTTTCCTGTGCTTTAATGTATGTGGACAGAGCGATTTACGTGTTTTCAATAAAAATCCATGGACAGAAATGCCAACGGAGAAGTTGCCGATGGAAATTCAGGAGCCGCTCATGTGAACAAAAATTCTTCGCAGTCGCACGCCTCTTTTTCCTATCTATCACGGCAAATAAAATTTAATCAAGATTAGAGACCGGCTCTTTCATGGGGGACCCTCGCCAATGCGCGTAGAAAACTTGGGTGTTCTTTAAAGCATGGCAGCTAAATGACTCGTAACCTACCGCGTGAAATGACATTGCAAGCTAAAGAAAACAAGAACCGGTCTATTATTCGTGAAAACAAGATCACACGAAAAAGTTGGCGCATAGAAAATAAAATAATTCTTTTCCGTTATTGATTAACGAAATGATTTAGCTTAAAAGGTCAGGCTCATATTGACCCTAATCCCTAATTTGATGGGGCGATTTCCTGTTATTCCGACAGACAGCTATTACTTATCCTATGATTATACTTAGTTATCTCGAGATTAAGACGTGGGTTAAAAATCTTTTCCCGCAAATTTCTATAAATGGGACCAAAGTCTCTTACCGTTGGTTCTCAGCCGACCTTTGTCATTCTCACTTCTCTATTTAATTATAGAAGAAAACATTAAAAATTCGGTAATATTTAGACCTGGGTTCGTGTTGGGTATCGTCAGTTCCTTTTCCTTTTCTTTTTAAAAATTCTCGATCAGACGACGACGACAAAAATGGTCAACGGAAAGACGACCGATCCATATGTGGTAGCTCGTATACATTTTGCTCTGATTAAGGAATCGAAAAAGGTATCTCCTCGATCCACCTTTTGGATTTTAGATCAGTCAGGGAGTTCATGAGAGAGAGAGAGAGATTCTGGTTGACCGCATGTTCTTGGTGTACACAGAGGTGTGTCGAACGTTCCTGGAAGGTTCATCCTCTCGAATCCCTAACTTGACACCATCCCCATGACTTCTTCCATTTATTTTTATTGTTATAAGCCATGTACGTGCGTATCCAATAACTCAGAAATAAGAAGTTTCAAAACTTGTTATGAAAATGAAATCGAGTTATAAAACTTTCAAAAATGCAATCAACGGAAGGACTTGATTAAACCAATAAGACAATTATTAAAATTTGATTGCAGTTTTTAAAATTTTAGGATTCAAATGCACTTTTATAACAGATTTTAAGACTTAATTGTATTTTTTTAATTAGGACTTAATTGCATTTTTATGATAAGTTTTAGGATTTTAAATGCACTTGTTGCAGATAACTCATGTTTCATATAGTTCATGCAATTGATTTTCAAGTTGATTTGAATTCGTATAGGAAATAGGAAAAGTAATTTATCTCTTAAAATTGATATGGGATGTTCTGTGGATATTTGTTTGATATGATCCACCCGTTCACATATCTTATTGATTTAATCAGGCCATTTTATAAGTTCATTTTCAAAATCATTCTTGAGAATTACACCCTTACACTAATCTTCAAATTGTGGGCATGAAGTTCCACAGTCCCATGGTAGTCTTGCTGTAAATCTAGATTTTATAAGTTAATAAGCTCATCTGTTTTTTTGGTTTATTTTCTTTTACAGGTTAACTAGAGGACCTAACCTGCAGCAGATTCCTTTTCTAAGTGAACTCCAGGCGCTTGATAACTACTTCTACAAATATGCATTAAAAATTGCTCCCCATAGTCCAAGCTTTCTTAGCTTCACTAATGAAATCAGAGAAAAATGACACGTGAGCCAACAAAATCGAGCCAAATGTATCCTGCGCACTTGCACCGACATAGTGGGTTATCTAAGTAAAAAAGAAAAAAACATTTTATTTTGAAGTTTTTTACTTTCCATGGAATTCCCAATCAGGGAAAATCATTAGCAATACTCGGACCATATAAATCCAGTGCATGTAGTCCGTTTAATCACGTGGACCCCACATGATCATTGAGTCAATTGAACTTGCAATAACATTTCAAACCGACTAATCTACACGTAAGCTGCACTTCCTTGAATGGTTAGACCGCTAAAGTCAATAATAGCTCAAGTAATTATTACTGATCGATGCAATTTTTTATTTTCAATCCGAAAGCCAATCAAGTCCAATCATACCACAATCATTGTGTACACTTGTACCTTTCAAGGTAAACCTGGCTAATTAATGTAGCAGAATTTATCGAGATCAATTTTCGTTTTTCGGGGGTCGAAGATCATCATCCTCCTCCATCCAAAAGTAAGTTCTGAAGCACGGCATGCTCACGTTTCTCGATTTCTCGTCTAGTACCTTCCCGATTGGAACTAAAATGATCCACATGGTCCTTTTCCCTATATTAAATGTCAAAAATCGATGCTGATTGCGACAGATATAAACAAGAACATGGCCACTTGAAAGGTCACAAGGCAAATACCCTGCCGAAAAGACCGAATAAAATACAGAATATTCATCTTCTTCTTATGTACAGGAATTGAAAATGAAGCCTGGGGTACCGTAGAATGACGTGGCTTTCCAATGCGGCAAGTTTAGGACACGACGTACGTACTATGTACAGCTGAAGCAGTGGAAGACTGGAAACAAGCGGCAGAAGATGTCCGCCGAGATGACGGATCATCGGACGGAAAAGACGGAGCCATTTTCCTGCCGAAACTACTACAAAAGCAGAGCACGACAACAGAACTCAGGAATCGAACTCAACTACCCATCAACACTATCGAGCGGACTAGGGTGACTTCTTCCTGCAACCCCAACAAGGAAGCGAAGACAAGGGAGGTGACTTGTGATTTGACGTGGGGGCGCACTTCTCGTTGCGGCCGAGAAGAAAGCCGGAGATTTTGCTCACGAGGGCTTTGAAGTTTCGGAACAAACAGGCGAACACGAGACGCTTTATGCGTCCGCGCTGGGGAGGATGAAGAGGCAGCTCTTGTCTCTTCACTGCTGATCCCTTCTCTTTCATGGCTTCTTGCATGGGAGCCATCGGGCTTTCTTTGTCGTGCTTTAGAGAGAGAGAGAGAGAGAGAGAGAGAGAGAGAGATGAAGCCTGGTCTTGGTTGGGCGGAGAGATGGGGTATTTATGGGGTCGACTCCGTTTTGGTGGAGGAGGTTTCCTTGAAGGTTCCTTGGAGTCGATACTGTCAATTCGATTAAGTCGTCGACAGAAAGACCTGTGTTACGACTTAAAACGTCAATTCATCTTTCCCCGTTCACTTCGATTATGTACATAGGTTGTGTAACTTTTCCAACACCAGCAAGATGGTGGATTGTTTTATTATTAATACATAATTAACTGTTCATCTCAACGGCAAGAAACGTGGAATATATAGAAAAAACGAAATTCACATGGACATGTCAATTCTAAGTATTATGATGAACCTATTACTAAACAAATTGTGAGTCCAAACAATAATAATCCAAACAGCTTAGGCTTTTTTCATTTGCATTTCAACTTTCAATAAATCCCGACTCCACTTAAGTTTTAGAAAGGGTTTTCATAGTCGATCCTTGCCAATGCTTGGACAATTATAAAAGCGTGGTACTAAAGCATTGGCAACATGCTATGTGAAATGATTTTGTAAGATAAAAAAATAATATACGACCTGACTATTCAGAAAAAGAAAAAGTGGGCACATGGAAGATAAGATACTTTCCACACATTTATAAATGAAACCTAAGTCTGAGTCATTATTCTCAACAGTAATCTTTCTTTCTCCCTGCTTTGTCTATATCAGAACAAAAAGGGGGAAAAATAATAGCAGAATCAGAAAGATTAGACGGGGTTTATGTTGGGAGCAAATCATGTCCTTTTCCTTAACTGTCAATCAGACGACGTTGACAAAAGGGGCCAAGGATCACCCATCAACATGACGTGATTAGCTGATTGAAATGTCGTCGCTCCACCTTTTGGCTCCTAGGGGAGTGACTCTTGACTCTGGTTTCGGTTCATGTCCTGGACACGCCCGCTGCGGAGGCGAAGGTTCCTCGAAGGATCCCTTAAGTGGACTTGCGCTGGACGGCGTCCGTCAATGTTTCCTCCTCCTCCACCCCCCATAAGCTCAGACTCCGTTGCTTGACCCTTCCCACGACTCGTGTTTCATATTGTTGTGCGTTTGCTTCTCATACAAGAAATTGAAAAACTGACTTAGGCCCCGTTAAATGTTTTCCAAGGAAATCATTTTGCAAGAAAATGACAATATTTTCCAATGCTCGGTTGAAACTTGAAAATGAACTCGATAATATTTTCTATTATTTGATAGGGAAATTTTGATTTGATTTTCCTCTTTATACTTGCTGATCTGGCAAGGCCCAAGGCTAGTGAGCTCAAGGGTGACGTCAATGCTTTGTGCTCGCCAATTTGGCGAGTGGCTAATGCGAGCTCACCTATGATCGGTTACCCACATTACCATGGTGGGTGACCGACCAAGAAAGAAGATTAAAAGGAAAGAAAGAAAGAAAGAAAATAATTAAAAAATTCGAACTTTTTAAAAAAAAAAAAAGAAAGAAGAGGGGCTAGAGTATGAGATAAGAGAGAGTGAGTAAGAAAAATGTTTTCCTCGACTTGAAAAGCAGAAAGCATTTTCCCATATTTTGAAAAACTTTTTTGTTGATGGAAAATATTTTCTTTTATTAGTTCATTTTTCATGAGACTAACGTTAGAAAATTTGATAAATGTTTTCCTAAAAGTCATTTTCGCAAAACAAAGGGAGCCTTAATTTGTATAAATTGATTAGTGATGTCCTGCAGATGTTTTGTTCAATATGACTCGCTTGTTCACATGCTCATTGACTTTGTTGGGTTATTTCATGAATTAATCTCGTAAATTATTGACTCTTACGCCCTTGCGCTAATCTTGGTATCGTGGGTATGAAGTTTAACGTACCCTTAGTAATCTTATTGTGGATACAAATTCAATAATTTAATACCCATAAAGTAAACTCCAGATAGTTGGTTGATACTACTTCTTAGAAACTTGCTTTAAACATTACTCTCGCTTGTGAAAGCTTCCATAGCTTCCCTAATTAAAGCAAGAAAAAATGACACGTGAGCCGACAAAATTGGTCCGAAAACATTCCGAGCACTCACACCGAGAAAGTGGGCTTCTTTCTTATTTAAGTTAGAAAGAGATAACATTCTATTCGGATTTTGGCTTCACATGGATCCTTGATATACATAAACTAAGAGGCAATAATTTACTCAAGATTCCAAACTACTTTATGATACCCAAAATAGAGCCTCTTATGGTACATTTGATAATCATTCTATTCCTGAAAATAATTTATGTTCAGAAATTATTATTTTTATTTTATTTGGGAGAATAATTTTTGAATATTTGAAGGTGCTTGGTAAACTATCTAAACTTTTTATTCCCAAATAAAAATATATTTGATAGGACTCTTAAATTTTTTTGTTTCTTTTAAATTTTGAATACTTTTATTATATTTTTCTTTTTCTTTGTCCTTTTATCTTCTTTTTCCTCCTTTGTGGCTAGTCGCCGGCCACTACCATGGCTAACGATTGGATAAGCAAGATCTGGCTAGCTCGCCGAGCCTCACCGAGCTAGGGTAAGGTTTGGTGAGCTCGCCAGAGGCTCACAATAGCTAGGTGAACTCACTGGAACTCACTGGACCTCACCTAGTTGGTCGCCGACAACTACGATGGCAACAATAACTGCTGACCGATTGGGAGGAAGAAGAAGAGAAGGAGAAATAAGAAAATAAGAGAAAATGATTGAGCTTGATTTTGAAATCATTTCTGAAAACAAAAAGCAACTTTTTCTACTTCTTGATTCTGTTATAAATATATTCCTTGGAACAAAAAAAAATTTTTTGTTCTTAGGAACAAAAAATTAACCAAATAGATTTATTTATTTATTTATTATTATTATTATTATTTTGTTCTAAGGAATAAAAGAATAGAATAAGACACTATTTGGAGTGTTACCAAATAGAGCCTTAACTGACCTCTTACCAACTCTTCTTTTTTTTGAAATTTTTTTCAAGTATCTAACTAATCTTTACAAGATTTGAATATGTTGTCCTCCACATTGAATATTCACTGATCTTCATCTAATTTCTGACCTATTTATGGCCATTGCCAATCTAAGAAGGTAAACATTGTAGCTTTGGCAAACTAGTAACATATACATCACAAATCTCCCTAAAGAACTTACCATGTCATACATCTCCTAATCACGTCCTACAGACTTTCCTAATTGAATCACTTTGCCGTCTTGTCGGACCCATTACTAATTATCTTTATTGAGCGAATGATATATGTTCTTCTCACGGTCAAACTCAACAAATGATAATAAAAAATATTAGGCTAAACAAATCTCATAAGATGGTACTTTCAACTGGGTCTTGGAAAGATCCTAGGCTATAGTGAATTCAGATACACAGTAATCACTTCTATAACTATGGGCTAGGGCCTGCAATTAATACTTGGATTGGCTAGAAAAAAAAAAGGGTGCCACACTGAAAGCCCAGCCAAGCCCAAAGTGAACCCTCAGTTTTCAGCTCTTCAATGTCAAAAAAATGATTCAGTTTTTGAAATTGATATTTGATGTTCCCTAGTTGTTTGTCTGATATGACCCACTTGTCCCCATACTTTAGTTATAAGTTGAATTCGTATAATCATTCTTATCAAATCACAACCTTGTAAATTATGGATATGAAGCTCAACACGCCCATAGTAACTTTATTGTTGATATAAGTTTTGTAAGTTAATTCCCTCATTTATATTTTTATTTTCATTTGGATCTCAGTTTAACTATGGGAACTAACCTGCTGGCGCAGTCCCCTTCCAAGTGAACTCCGAATAGTTAATAATACTTCTTAAAAATATGCATTAAACATTGCTCCCGCTTGAGTAAGCTCCATTAGCTTCACTGATTAAATCAAAGAAAATGACACGTGAGCTGACAAAATTGGGCCCAAAACATTCTGCGCACCAATAAACGAAGTAAAAAGAGATTTATCTTGGGGTTTCGGCTTTTCGTGGGATCATTAGTCATGGTGACTTTTGCTTTACCCTGATCGTATAGATCTAACAAATATCATCAATTAAATCGTATGGACCTACTTGGGGCCCATAAGATCATCGGGCCAATTGAGCCTGCAAAAACATTTCAAGCCTACTAATTTGCACGTGAGGTACACTGACTCGAGCTGCTCAGGTCACGAATAGTTCTAATTATTATTTCCAACTAATACAATTTTTTTTTTATCTCTGGAAAAGTCAACCGAGTGCAATCGTACCGCGAGTTTTGGGTACCTTTGTAACATCGACCGCACATGGATATAAACTTTCCCCATAGGTGATGAATTAATGTAGCACAGGACATGCCTAGTTTACCTACATCTCTCGGTTTCTTGCATCTCTCGATTTCTTGTCTAATATTCAATTGTATTTTTTTTTTTTTTTTTTTTTGGGTAAGGTACCCAATTGGAATTGAAATGATATGATTTCTTGTTTTTTTACTATACTAAACTGCCAAAAACTGATGTTGATTGGGACTGATACAAACAAAAATATAGCCATTTGGAAGCTGACAAAGCAAATACCCTGCCCAAAAGACCGAACAAGACATATTATTCATCTTTCTCTATCGAGCCTGTGGTACCATAGGATGACGTGGCTTTCCAAGATGGATTGCTCATATCACCGAGACACGATGTACAATTGAACCAGCGAAGGATTGAAAACAAATGACGGAAGATGTCGGATGAAATAACGGAACATCAGCCGAAAAAACCAGAGCCAATTTCCCGCCGAAAACTACTACAAAAGCAGAACGAGACGGAACCGAACGCTGCTACCTTGAACACTATCGAGCGGTCTAGGATGATTTCTTCCTCCAACCCCAACGAGAAAGCGATGACAGGGGAGGTGACTTGTGATTTGATGCAGGGGTGCACGTGGCGGTGCGGCCTAGAAGAAAGCCGAAGATTTTACCCACAAGGGCTTTGAAGCTGCGGAACAAGCAGGCGAACACGAGACGCTTTATGCGTCCGCGCCGGGAGGATGAAGAAGCAGCTCTTGCCCCTTCACTGCTGATTCGTTCTCTTTCATGGCTTCCTGCATGGAAGCCATGGAAGCCATCGGCCTTTCTTTGTCGTGCTTTTTAGAGAGGGAGGGAGGGAGGGAGGGAGGGAGGGACATGAGGCCTGGTCTTGTCGGGCGGAGAGATGGGGAATTTATACATATGGTCGTTAGTCTTCGGTCGTCTGGTCGGTGGAATGTGCGTGTTGGCGGAGTTTCCTTGAAGGTTCCCGCTAACTCGATCAAGTCGTCGACAGAAAGGTGTTAAAGAAAATGCGTATGACGACTAAGAAAGACAATTCATCCCCTCGGCCGTCACTTTGCTTATCGATTAGTACATTAGTTCTGTACATCTCTGAATTATTCTAAAAGGCGGTCGTCAACGGAAACACCAAGAAAGAAGTCTGTCGATCGAGATTAACGGCCTGCTCACGTGCGCAAGTGATTCTTCGCAGCCTGCGCCTTCCTAGTCTGTGGGTTCTTTCTTAGTTCTTTCTAGTTGGAACTAGAACTACGTGGCGAAACCATAGACCCTGGAGAAGAATCTAATTCGTTTTATGGAAAAATAGTAGGTACACAGACGGTGTAACCCCTTTTTTGCACATCTCATATCTAACATGATGGTTTCGTTTTGGATAATATCGGGCACATAAGCCGTGTAAATCTTCTGATACCATTGAGATGGTGGATAGTTTTATTTTTTAAAAAGTAACTAAACAGTTCATCTCAACGGTAAAAAATATGGAATGTACGGAAAAAAGAATTACACAGACATGTCAACTCTCGTGTTGCGATGGACCTATTGTTAAACCAAGGGCGAGTCTTGACCTCAACAGCACAAATAGCTTAGGTTTCTTCACGACATTTCAACTTTCAAAGAGGCATACTCCACTTAAGATTTAGATTGGGTTTTCACAGTTGATCCTTGGCAATGCTCAAATATTTATAAAAAGCATGGTACCAAAGCATTCGCAACATGCTAAGTGAAATGATTTTGCAAGCTTAAAAAAATAACAATTGATCTGATTCTTCACGAAAGGAATCACGGGAAAAAAAGTTGGCACATGAAAAATAATATACTTCTCACAATTTATAAATGAAACCTAAGTCTCTAATCATTGTTCTCAACAGTTTTTTCGATCATTCTCTCATCATAACAAAATCTGAATAAGATTAGACCTGAGTTTGCCTTGGGAAATATGAAGTCCTTTCCCTTTATGGTCAATGAGAGGACCTCGACAAAAAGGGCCAATGATCACCCATCAACAGGTACCTGATGTACTTCTAGTTCTTGTCACGATTAGGGAAAAGGATGTCCTCGACCGAGAGCGACTCTTGATTCTGGCGGTCGGTTGATGTTCTGTATCCACCACGCAGCAAAGCCGAAGGTTCCTCGAAGGATCCCCAAGCGGACTAAGTACATGACGGCGTCAATCCACGCTTCCTCTCCTCCACATCAACTCGAATACGTTGTGTGCTTGACCCTTCCCACGACTTCCGTTTATTTTATTCTAGTAAGTCATGAGCATTCGTATTCCACAATTTGCGTTTATGTCGTCGTGCATTTGCTTCTCCGACAAGAAATTGAAAAACCGATTAACTTTGTGGAAATTGATCTGTGAAGTCCCACGGATGTTCACTTGATATGACTTGTTCTTCATGTACTTATCGATTTTGTCGGGTCATTTCTTAAATTAATGTCATAAATCATTCTTGACCATTGCACCCTCACGCCAATTTTCAAATGGTATGAAGTTCAATGGGACAATTGTTCAAAAAGTCCTAAACCAATTGCGCTTTTGCCAATTAAATCTTAAACTTTTCAATTTTACCAATTGAGTCTTAAATCTTTTTCAATTCTTGTCAATAGAGTCCGTATGGTTAATTTTGACCAGAAATTACTGACTTAGACACCGGCGGTGCCACATAAGGCTATTGGTGCTAACATGAATAATTTTAATAATTTTTTTTTACATTTTTTTATATTTTTTCTGATTTTTTTTTTCTTTTTCTTTTTGCTTCTTCTTCTTACTTTAGCTAGTATCGGCCACCGGCCATGTAGAGCCAACCGGCCTCGCCTACTACAGGCGAGGTGCAGCGGGTGAGGCGAGCCTTGGCAAGGCTCTCCCTCGCCCAAGCAAGACTTGGGGTGAGTCCCGGTGAGGGATCCCTTGCTAGCTTCAAAGGAGGTTGCCTTGCCGACGAGGTTGACCTCACCTAGACTAGGCGAGGCCAACCCTCACCCAAGCTAGGGCGACCTTGCCAGGTGAGGCCGACCCTTGCCAAGCCTCGCCCAACCATGCCTCACTTGTGGCAAATGAGGCTAGTCGAATTGGAAAAAGGAAGAAGAAGAAGAAGAAACAAAAAAGAAAAGAAAGAAAAAAAAGAGAAAAAGGAAAAAAAGAGAGAGGAAAAAAATCAGAAAAATAGTAAAATATTATTAAAATTTGTTAACGCGGCGCCGGTAGTCCTATATAGCACCGCTAGCTTCCACATCAATAATTTTCAACTAAAATTGGCCGGATGGACTCAAATGACAAGAAGTGAAAATATTTAGTACTCAATTGGAAAAATTAAAAGTTTATGACTAAATTGACAAAAATGTAATAGGTTTAACACTTTTGGACAATTTTCCAGAAGTTCAACAGCCCTCAAGAATCTTATCGTGGACACAAATTTAATAACTTAATAACCTCATTTGTCTCTTTTTCTTTTTTTTTTTCCTTCCTCTTCTTTTGGATCTCAGTTTAACTAGAGGACCTAACCTGCAGCAACTTCCTCTTCTAAGTAAACTCCAAGTGGTCGATACTTCTTCTTAAAAACATGCATTAAACGTTGCTCCCGCCAATGTAAGCTTTCTTACCTTCACTAAATAAATCAAGGAAAATGACAAGGGAGCCGACAAAATTGGGCCGAAAACGTTCCGAGCAGTCACACAAATAAAGTTCGGCTTCTTTTTTAATTAAGTTTAAAGAAAAATATCCTAATTGGGTTTTTGGCATTTCATGGAATCCTTGATCTACATAAACTCAGGGACCATAACTAACCCAATAATTCAAGCCACATACATATCCCCAAAAACGAGCCTCTTAAGTCAACCTCTGTCCAATTATTTTTACTTTTTCGAGCATCCGAGTTATTTTTACAAGATTTCAATCACTCTTCCCCACATCGAGTAATTACTCTTGATCTAATGTCCAACCAGTTTATGGCCAATGCTAATCTAAGAAGATCCATTTTGTAGCTTCGGCCAAAATAAGTGCCAGACCAAATAATGTGTACATTACTTGTAAAGTTACCTAGAGAATTTACTGTGTCGTATCCTCTTTGTTGTCTGACCGTTTCTAATTATCTTATTGATTGAAGGATGTAGGTTTTCTTTCTAAAAGCCAGACCCAACAAATAATTCTAAAATTATGAGGCTCAACAAATCTCATAAGATGGTAATTTCAATTATGTAGTGGAGCGGTAATAAACAAAAGTCAATTCAGATTCATTCGGTATTGCCCCTAGGCCCTATCCTTGGGTGCTAGGGCCTGCAATGTATATGGATGGGCCAAAAAAGGGTGCTACACTGAAAAACCCAATTAAGCCCAAAATAAACCCTTCTTTTCAATTTGTGTTGTTTCATATATTCACAAGTTCAAGCTAGGTAACCCTGTGGGTATGTTGCGTTGCCCTGTCTTACAGGAAAATTACTGTCTAAGTTGTCCTCCGGCCGGTAGCGGCGTTGGTTGGGGACCTTTGCTCTACGACTCGGATCTCCCCCCCTTGCGGCTTCCTAGACTCACCTGATGCCAGGGATGAGAGTTTCTTTTCGCTTCTCTCACACCACTACTTCACTATCAGTTAACCATGGGTATATAGCCTCAAGGTGATCCTTGTTAATTCTTACCGTATTCCACGAGTCCTGTACTACTTGGGTTAGAGTGTACAAGTGACAGTGATGCTTTTGACTATAAGACCCTTACCATCTGAGATGCAACACTCCACTAACTCACCTAAAAGTACAAGAGCGCTTGTATTGCTCTCCCATGACTCCACTTTCACTTGGTCAAAATGCCAGAAGTTGAAGCAAGTGTCCTCGAAGTCTTGTCAATGAAAAGAAAAAAGAAGAAGAAGAAAGGAAGCTAGTTAGCTTGGCTCATCTTGGAAAGAGAGAGTCCTATAGAAAGAAGTTATTAAATGGGGAAGGGTCTAATAAATTATGTTAATCACATATTAAAAGTTGTTCAACCCATGCCGTGTGCGACTAAAAGAACGCAAATTTCCATGTCGTCGACTCCATCCGGCTCATAATAAATTAAATTAGTCCATGTCCTGTCACTCTGGCCAGGAAAGGTAGCAATATGTAGCTAGAGAACCAAAGTACTAGGAATGTCATTCTGCATGAGTTGACAGTGCTTCCACCACCATCCCTTGTGCAAGCTGTCACGCCCCGATCCTCAGGCACGTGCACATCCTTCTATTTGGTCGATTTTATAATGCGATATCCCAGGACTAGTATCGCCGACCCTTTCTATTATTAAGCACATGCGGAAGCAATTAAAATCCCCAGACAATAAAACGATGGGATAGAAAAGAGTATATTTTTCATATTGAAATTTATAACCAAACTTTTATACAAAACAAAAACCACTTCAAAACTATTCACATCAAAAAGAGATCTCAAAAGAAGGTAGACTTTCAGCCCATCCAGGCCATACTCAAGGCCCCTCTCGGGTTTATCTTCTTCTTCCAAAAATCCTTCTCTTTAAGTTTCACCTCCGAATTCTCCTTCTCGCACTCCTCCTCATCAGCTCCTCATCGGGGTCCCGAAATGTTTTTCCCAAACTGGGATGAGACTACGTCTCGCGAGTTCTACCCCACTAAGCCCAATTAGTAAACTATTATACTATAGGCTGCCTATACACG
Source organism: Eucalyptus grandis (assembly GCF_016545825.1). Lineage (NCBI taxonomy): Eukaryota > Viridiplantae > Streptophyta > Magnoliopsida > Myrtales > Myrtaceae > Eucalyptus > Eucalyptus grandis. Next base: position 71,603,270 of record NC_052619.1, on the reverse strand, counting down.
CATAGGGGCGAAGACGTACCTTGGCATTAGATCCCACCGCAAGTCAAGTACAATTCATAATAGGCACTCAAGCAATCGTATCACCGATCAAAGCATCGATCAAATCGACCTAGTCGATTACAAGCTGACAAGACCACTCACGGTCATTCACATTCAGTCAATCAATTCACAACATCAAATCAAACAATGATCAATCGACCTTGTCGATTACATGTCAACCTGACCATTTCCCGGTCATTCAAGCTATTGCTATTCAGAGTCCCACTCAGCAACATTCAATATTTCATGGCTTTACGGTCCCACTCGACCACTTGCAAGATTCAATGGCTTTACGGTCCCACTCGACCACTTTCAAGATTTAATGGCTTTACGGTCCCACTCGACCGCTTGCAAGATTTAATGGCTTTACGGTCCCACTCGACCCCTTGCAAGATTTAATGGCTTTACGGTCCCACTCGACCACTTTCAAGATTCAATGGCTTTACGGTCCCACTCGACCGCTTGCAAGATTTAATGGCTTTACGGTCCCACTCGACCGCTTGCAAGATTTAATGGCTTTACGGTCCCACTCGACCGCTTGCAAGATTTAATGGCTTTACGGTCCCACTCGACCCCTTGCAAGATTTAATGGCTTTACGGTCCCACTCGACCACTTGCAAGATTTAATGGCTTTACGGTCCCACTCGACCCCTTGCAAGATTTAATGGCTTTACGGTCCCACTCGACCACTTTCAAGATTCAATGGCTTTACGGTCCCACTCGACCGCTTGCAAGATTTAATGGCTTTACGGTCCCACTCGACCCCTTGCAAGATTTAATGGCTTTTCAATGAAATAGTTAACCACAACCATTTAGGAATATATCCTAAATTCCACATTCAATTTAATTTGGCACAATTCAAAGCTCAAATAAATAAACAGACTGCACCACTACAATCAGCACGAGATTTCGGTCACGTCGGCCATCTCAATCTTAATTTCCGAAAAATAATTAATTATTAATTAATTTCGAAAATTAATTATTAAACATTAAAAATTCCGTTTAGCTCAAAATAAGGCCCAATTAAATAAACGGACTTCACCACGGTCATCAGCATAATTTTCCGGTCACGGGCCATCCCAGTTGAATTTTCGGAAAATAATTAATTAATTAATAAATTTCGAAAATTAAATAATTAGTATTAAAAATTCGATTTAACTCAATTTAAAGCCCAATTAAATAAACGGACTTCACCACGGTCACCAGCATAATTTTCCGGTCACAAACCATCTCCCTTGAATTTTCGGAAAATAAATAATTATTTAATTTAATTCCGAAAATTAATATTTAAATGCCCAAAAATCTCACTTAGGCCCGAATTGCCAAATTGAAGCCCAATTAGAGGTCGGAAAATTCCCGAGATACTCCCAATAATTAGTAGACCACGTCTACTTATTAATTGCACAATCAATTTATCTAAATCACATCACAATTGACTAATAATTGCTAATTTATTCTAATCTAACAACCTAAACATAATTAATTAAAACTAAACCAACCTAAAGCATAATTAGCCAACTAATCAAAGATTAGTGAGATTACTCACCAAATCGCGCGCAAATCGGATCAATCCGACGGCGGCGACGCGAGGAACGATTGTCCCCAAAGCACGGCTCGGGTTCGGGGCGGAAACGGCCTAAAACGGGCCCAAACCAGCTGGAAACCCATTTCGTGGGTTTCTGTCCTTGGCTGGTTGGAGCAGATCCGCGGCCAAAACGGCGAGGGGAGGCCGGCGGAGGCTAAGGGATCGCGGGGAGGTCCGGCGGAGCTAGGCGGTGGCCGAACGGAGCCGGGTGGCGGCCGGAGGTGGCCGAATGGCGGCTGAACAGGGCGAATCGAGCTGAGCCGAGCGGGGAAGAACGCCCGGCGCACGCGAACGGCGGCCGGGCGCGCGGTGACGGGCGGGTGGCGGTGCGGCGGCGAGACGAGCGGCGAGCGGGCGGCCGCGCTTCGCTCCGGCTATTTGGTTCGCACGCGAAAAAGAAGAAGGAGAAGAAGAGCTGGTTCATTCGCTCGGGCGTGCGAGAGGAAGAAAGAGAAGAAAGAGAGAGAGAGAGATAAGCATTGACTGGTCAAAGAAAAGAGAGGGAAGTGAGCGGTGGGGGATTTTCGCACGAGGGGGAGGGGAGAGGAGAGAGAAAGAAAAGAGAGAAAAGAAAGAAAAGAGAGGGAGAGAGAGAAAAGAAAAAGAACAATAATATTCTAAATTTTCTTTTTCTCTTTCCATTTCCCTTTCTAATGCCTTCCGGTCTTCGATTTTTCCTCCGATAATTTCTTTATTGAAATTTCGGACCCGTCAATAAATTGACGAGCGATGAGACAGATCCTATTTATTCAGAAAAATTAAACTCGAAAATCTGGATGTCACAACTCTTCCTCTTATAAAAATTTCGTCCTCGAAATTTAAACCTTTATCAATCCATAAACGAAAGGTGGGGATATTGCCGTCTCATCGAGTCTCACTTCTCCACGCTGATCATTCGGTCTCGTGGCGTTGTTTGACCATTTTGACCAAGGAGATCATCTTGGTACACAAACTCTCCTCTTTCTGAACCAACAACTGAACTGAGCTTCTCACAAGACACTCTGTCATCCACATCTGATCTCTTTTTCTTTACTCGTTAATAAACCTTTGAACCTCAACGGTTCAAAATTTCTGACAGCTCTGAGTAGCCTTTATTCTGACATTGATCTGACAACTGCAAATACCGATCACCGAGCCGACTCTGACTTGCGATTTTCGATTTCGATCTCATCTCAACCGATTGAAATCCCGTACACTCGCTTTGCCTGATTAAAAGGAAACTATCGGCGGGATTCATTTAAATCAATCTCTGGTCAAGATCTTATATAACTCGTACCGATCTTGGCAACGTAATCCCCGCTCTACCGCAATGACTTTGGCCTGAAATCTTTATTCACTTTCTTTTCCCCACTGAAATTTTGTACCATCTGCTATACACTGCTTAATAAAGAATCCTCTGAAAACTCTGCCGAACTTATAATCTCTGATTTAGATTCGAAATATAATTCATCCTCGACACTCCATGCCGGCGAATCATCTAATGCACACACACACTTCGGTATACCCACTCTGTAACAAGATAGGATCTTCAATTTCTGAAATCGAACTTAGATTGGCGGTTAATTTCACTCCGACACGCTTTTAGTGTGACCTAGGCTACCGGGTAGTGTTGAGCTTTTAGGACAAATGACCCGTGGTCGATTTTCTTCGAGCCACAATGAACCCACTCGACACATTGGCGACTCTCGATTATCGTGAAGATCTCAAAGGTTCAAATACGGACACGGGTACCAAAACGATAGAAACATCAAATTAGTACCGGTCGATGAGAATTTTCCAATTTAGTGGAGTCACCCACGATCGGTCATTCATCTTAGTCGAGCCGATCTATTTCTGATTTCAAATCGATTTTATACTTTGTCACAATGATCTCTAAAGATGAGCACGGTCGAGAAGTCGATCCATGGTCGAATTCTCAAGTCTATTTGCCTTAAGGTCCTTAATAACTCACCCAGCTAGTCTAGTTATCTCATGAGTGGCCAACTCGGAGAAAAACATTGTAATCGCATCGAGGAAATGCCCAATTTATCTAATCGAAATCGAGGCCGAAATCTGGATCGCACACTCAAAACAAGATATATTCATACCTGTACTCAAAGTGGACCAACTCCATCTATCGATCAACCACTATTCTCAAATGGTATCAGCAATCCCCGAATCTTTAGTAAGCCTATCACAATGTTCCATTGTGATATATTTCCATTTTCACTTGGGACTCTCAAGTGATGGTAAAATCCTCCCGATTCGCATTCCACTTACTGACACTTTTGACGCTTTCAACCTGCTTAGCTGTATTTATCTTCATATCAGCTTACTAATCTAGCTCATGCCGATTCGATTACTTGCACCATCTGGACAAAGCTGCAATACTATAGCGAACTTCGACAAAATCTTTTCCCGAGTGCTACACTCGTCAAGTGCACTCAATTTCCTCATGGAACCCAAACGTTCCATTCTCGAAGTTTTAAAGTTAGATTCTTTCTTGCCAATATCCTCTTATAAGATCTCCCGAACATCTCTCGTCGTCAACTAGGTGCCAATTCTAACTTGAACATTTGGTTCAATTTTGAGGGCAGCTATAAAATTTAAAAGGTAGCCTACCTCAAATTTGAAAACCAAATTTCGAACCCTTTTTAAGTAAAGTTTATACTTTAGCCAGCCTATGTATAATCAAAGACTCGGGCTCAACACATAAATTACTTCTTTCATTCTCCCAAGATAATACCAGATAACATCATTATAGTTCTGCCAAAATTCTGATTCACGACACTGTTTCATGTTCAACTTGTTGGGTCTCAACTGGCGGGACGGTTATACAACAATCTTCTCATGTTGTATCAATACATACCCAATCGTTGGCAAGACACATCACTAAAGGTTTCATGCTTTCCGGCCAAATGAAAGTTTAGCATAAGTGCGGTGGCCCGATCTTACCAAGCTCTGAAACTATCCTCGTACTTATCTATGCCAATGAATTTCTCTTCTTTCTCAAGAGGTCAAGCCCATGATGATACTGATGCTGAAAATTCTTTCACAAACCTTCCGTAGTAATCTGTCAAATCCCCACAACTTCTAATCTCTGACATTGATGTCGGTCTCGGTCCATTAACAACTGATTCGATCTTGGCTGGGTCCATGAAGATTCCTTTGCTTGTAACCACACGACCATTCTTAGGGGCATCTCGTGATTCTCAACACTTAATGAACACCCTATAATGTCGTTACACCACACGATCACCGTTGATCTAGATATTCTTTGAACACTCGATTTGTCAAATCTATGACAAATGGAGCGTTCGTCAAAACTCAGATGGCTTTACATTATTCTCACAAGGACAAAATCAAGTGCGAAATGCCGTCTTGATATAACCTCCTTCCTAGTTCTCAACGACAATAACCTCGTCCTCAAGTCGATCCTTGAAGACATCCACACTCTTTATAACAAGTCGCCCGATTCGTCGATCTTTGACAATGAACACTTATCCTTGATTGTCACTTGATTAGGTCGACTATAGTTGATGCATAATTGCAACGAACCATCTTTCTTTCTCTTTTCACAAAACTGATGATCCCTAAGTGATGCACTGATATGCATGAATTCCTCATTCATCAATCCTCCCATCTGCACCATTGGTTCTATCAATTCAAACAACAACAACCATTAAGAATTTTTATAGAATGGTTCTGTTCCCGGATGTTAACTTGATCGTAATTCTATCTCTTTCTCTCGGCAACGGTCGACCACTTTTCTTGCAACACTTCCAAGAATTCTTGGACTACCGAGGAGTTCTCAATTTTTAATTCTTCAATCTGTCTTATCTCGATCATTGCTCACTAATCTCGATAACTTTTGTCTGACAATCAGGTTACCTCAAGTGACGAAATCAAAGAAGTCAAGAACCCTTCTCAATTCTCAGTAAAACTCGGTACTTCTACATGCTCCTGGAATAAGCTGGGTTACTCTACCATAACAATTCATCACCATAAAATGCTCAAGAACCAATTCTTTCTACACTGACGAATAAGTTATACACCAACAGCCAATCAAGTATAACTTTAGTCAATGGTTCTTTTCCCTACAGCCTTAACAAACAACTGAAATTCCACACTTACAATCCCAACATTCTCTCGGCACTATTCGATAAAATCACCACAAAATATTCTTTCATTGAATAAGGCATAGTCGGTTCCGTTCTGTTCCTTTTGCCATATTGCTGGTGTTCCAATGGTAGTAATAGTGTTGGTGTTCTTCTTAAACCCCAACCGATAGTCCTTCACTTGATGGCCGTGCTCACTACCATCAAAGCATGTTCTAGTCATTCTCGAACACAGGATTAATCCATGCATTCCTTCCATACTTTCGGCACTCATCAGGTGAGTCTTCTATCTCCTGCCCAGTGACAGCACACACTCTTTCTGGTTGTCCTATCGGTCTGTTAGAACCGCTCTCGACTTCGATCTTTTCCCTGACCGATTTCCATTTCTGCCTGAACTGGATCTGTACCTTGACTTGGAAGCGATGGCTCAATCCCGATCATATCCCCACTGGATCTCAACGGTGTAGTAACAAAGGCGCTTGTAGCACTAACGGCGTAGTGATAGCGACAACGACAACGGCTTGATCTTGAGCTTGCGGCTCATCTAGTTCCCAAGAAATACTTGCATCGAACGATCCTATCGAACTTAGGATCATTCGACTCTTTGCTACACTAGTACCAACCTGCAGTGGTACTCTTACACTCGAGCTGGCCAGAGCCAACACTCTGCCACAACCACCTCGGGTACCGACCTTTGTCAGTGCATTATCCCGAGTCACAGAGGACATTGTCCTCTTACTAGGAGTTCTCAGCTCCTGCTCGCTCATGGTTCAGTCTTTACACTGAAACCTGTCTTCCACATCCACACTGGATTGGAAGATGAGCGATCCTCACACGACAATCAATTCTAGCATCCAGCTAACACCGACATGCACCAGCATGAATTTAAAGGCCTTTCCTACTAACTATCCCATGGTCAACGCTCCTTATCACTCCAATCTTCAACTTCGCTCCGATACCACTTAAACAGGATGTCACGCCCGATCCTCGAGCACGTGCACATCCTTCTATTTGGTCGATTTTATAATGCGATATCCCAGACTAGTATCGCCGACCCTTTCTATTATTAAGCACATGCGGAAGCAATTAAAATCCCTGCACAATAAAACGATGGGATAGAAAAGCAGGGCCATATTTTTCATATTGAAATTTATAACCAAACTTTTATACAAAACAAAAACCACTTCAAAACTATTCACATCAAAAAGAGATCTCAAAAGAAGGTAGACTTTCAGCCCATCCAGCCATACTCAAGGCCCCTCTCAGGTTTATCTTCTTCTTCCAAAAATCCTTCTCTTTAAGTTTCACCTCCGAATTCTCCTTCTCGGACTCCTCCTCATCAGCTCCTCATCGGGGTCCCGAAATGTTTTCCCCAAACCGGATGAGACTACGTCTCGGCGAGTTCTACCCCACTAAGCCCAATTAGTAAACTATTATACTATAGGCTGCCTATACACGCATAGGGCGAAGACGTACCTTGGCATTAGATCCCACCTGCAAGTCGACAATTCATAATAGGCACTCAAGCAATCGTATCACCGATCAAAGCATCGATCAAATCGACCTAGTCGATTACAAGCCGACAAGACCACTCACGGTCATTCACATTCAAATCAATCAATTCACAACATCAAATCAAACAATGATCAATCGACCTTGTCGATTACATGTCAACCTGACCATTTCCCGGTCATTCAAGCTATTGCTATTCAGAGTCCCACTCAGCAACATTCAATATTTCATGGCTTTACGGTCCCACTCGACCACTTGCAAGATTCAATGGCTTTACGGTCCCACTCGACCACTTTCAAGATTTAATGGCTTTACGGTCCCACTCGACCGCTTGCAAGATTTAATGGCTTTACGGTCCCACTCGACCCCTTGCAAGATTTAATGGCTTTACGGTCCCACTCGACCACTTTCAAGATTCAATGGCTTTTACGGTCCCACTCGACCGCTTGCAAGATTTAATGGCTTTACGGTCCCACTCGACCGCTTGCAAGATTTAATGGCTTTACGGTCCCACTCGACCGCTTGCAAGATTTAATGGCTTTACGGTCCCACTCGACCCCTTGCAAGATTTAATGGCTTTTTCGGTCCCACTCGACCACTTGCAAGATTTAATGGCTTTACGGTCCCACTCGACCCCTTGCAAGATTTAATGGCTTTACGGTCCCACTCGACCACTTTCAAGATTCAATGGCTTTACGGTCCCACTCGACCGCTTGCAAGATTTAATGGCTTTACGGTCCCACTCGACCCCTTGCAAGATTTAATGGCTTTTCAATGAAATAGTTAACCACAACCATTTAGAATATATCCTAAATTCCACATTCAATTTAATTTGGCACAATTCAAAGCTCAAATAAATAAACAGACTGCACCACTACAATCAGCACGAGATTTCGGTCGTCGGCCATCTCAATCTTAATTTCCGAAAAATAATTAATTATTAATTAATTTCGAAAATTAATTATTAAACATTAAAAAATTCCGTTTAGCTCAAAATAAGGCCCAATTAAATAAACGGACTTCACCACGGTCATCAGCATAATTTTCCGGTCACGGGCCATCCCAGTTGAATTTTCGGAAAATAATTAATTAATTAATAAATTTCGAAAATTAAATAATTAGTATTAAAAATTCGATTTAACTCAATTTAAAGCCCAATTAAATAAACGGACTTCACCACGGTCACCAGCATAATTTTCCGGTCACAAACCATCTCCCTTGAATTTTCGGAAAATAAATAATTATTTAATTTAATTCCGAAAATTAATATTTAAATGCCCAAAATCTCACTTAGGCCCGAATTGCCAAATTGAAGCCCAATTAGAGGTCGGAAAATTCCCGAGATACTCCCAATAATTAGTAGACCACGTCTACTTATTAATTGCACAATCAATTTATCTAAATCACATCACAATTGACTAATAATTGCTAATTTATTCTAATCTAACAACCTAAACATAATTAATTAAAACTAAACCAACCTAAAGCATAATTAGCCAACTAATCAAAGATTAGTGAGATTACTCACCAAATCGCGCGCAAATCGGATCAATCCGACGGCGGCGACGCGAGGAACGATTGTCCCCAAAGCACGGCTCGGGTTCGGGGCCGGAAACGGCCAAAACGGGCCCAAACCAGCTGGAAACCCATTTCGTGGGTTTCTGTCCTTGGCTGGTTGGAGCAGATCCGGCCCAAAACGGCGAGGGGAGGCCGGCGGAGGGCTAAGGGATCGCGGGGAGGTCCGGCGGAGCTAGGCGGTGGCCGAACGGGCCGGGTGGCGGCCGGAGAGGTGGCCGAATGGCGGCTGAACAGAGGCGACCGAGCTGAGCCGAGCGGGGGAGAACGCCTGGGCGCACGCGAACGGCGGCCGGGCGCGCGGTGACGGGCGGGTGGCGGTGCGGCGGCGAGACGAGCGGCGAGCGGGCGGCTGCCGCTTCGCTCCGGCTTGCTGGTTCGCACGCGAAAAGAAGAAGGAGAAGAAGAGCTGGTTCATTCGCTCGGGCGTGCAGAGGAAGAAAGAGAAGAAAGAGAGAGAGAGAGATAAGCATTGACTGGTCAAAGAAAAGAGAGGGAAGTGAGCGGTGGGGATTTTCGCACGAGGGGGAGGGGAGAGGAGAGAGAAAGAAAAGAGAGAAAAGAAAGAAAAGAGAGGGGAGAGAGAGAGAAAAGAAAAAGAACAATAATATTCTAAATTTTCTTTTTCTCTTTCCATTTCCCTTTCTAATGCCTTCCGGTCTTCGATTTTCCTCCGATAATTTCTTTATTGAAATTTCGGACCCGTCAAATAAATTGACGAGCGATGAGACAGATCCTATTTATTCAGAAAAATTAAACCCGAAAATCTGGATGTCACACAAGCTTAGATTAGTATTCATTGCGTGTTGTAGCAGATGAGACTTTGTTTGATGATCGAATCATATTCGGTTGAAACTCGGTACTACAACTGGGACAAAAGGAGTGTATTGCACAAGTGCTTGATCTTCCGGATAGCAAAAGGAGTGTCTGTATCGTCTCCTCCATCTCATAAGTAACCTTATGCACCCTTAATTGGATGGTTGGTGAGAGATTAATTAGTTAATCAAATCCTCAATCAACGGTTGATTAGACTGATTATGTAAAATTTTCTTTACATTTGCAGTGGACTCTCTAATCTTTCTAACATCATTAATAAAGCTACACAATAAGCCTTTCGAAAAAAAGTTCCCTTTTTCACGAGGGACATTTAAAAAAATGCCTCTATCCACAGTGCAATATATCGTTAAAATCAATGTTTCTTGCCGTGCTAATTAGTCCTCCCTTTTGCAGTGTCTTCAGTTAGCTTGTTGCTGCTTGGTGATCGATGGTTTTCTGTTTGAAGTGATTTTGACGGAGCGCGCGGTAAATGGTTTTCCTTCCAATAAATGCTCCTTTTTTTTTTCATTTTCTTTTTTGTATTGTCATAATGTATATATTATAAATTAAGATAATATTGGCACTCTCTACAGTATCTACAAATTTATGATTCATTTAAGAAAGTTACTGAACGAAAGGAACCCAACCCACAGGGAAATATAATTTGATAAAGGAAAGTTACTTCTATCATCATTGATATAGATATGCTATTTAATTATCGAAAGCATAATTTTCTATATTAATGATCAATGGAAATGACTTATGTAAGAAAGACTTTACACAACTTGTGTATCAAACATCAATCATTTTAAATTGGGGCATAAGTGCACCGGAAGTTTTCAAAGTTGTAGTAAAAATACAGTTGAGTCAAAAATTTTGAAAAAAAATGTAATTAAGTCTTAAAATTTGTCCAATTAGTCTAATCAAGTTCTTCCCTTAACGCTCTCTAGATTGAAAGATTGAAAGATTGAAAATGCTAACCTAACATTTTTTTTAAAAAATATATATAATTCAAGAACACATGGCACTAATGTGATGTCAATTAGGCTCCACATAAAAAATTATATAAAAAATTAGGAAATTTTCAAATAAGGGCTTCCTCAAATAAGGACCTAAAGCGCACATTTTGTCAAATAAGAGCCTGCAGTGGTCATGTTAGTCTCAAATAAGGGTATGATCTTGCTAATCGCTAGCCAAACAAGAGTAATTTTGTTAAAGAAAATTTTAATTTTAATTTTAATTTTTTAAATTTCTTTTCTTTTCTTTTTTTCTAGCAAAGGCCCGGTGACCCTCGCCTAGACCCTCGCCGGCACTAGCCACGAGCAAGTCGACCCTTGCCCAAATTTGGCAAGGGCTGAGCTCAACTAAGGCCCTCGAGGGCGGCCATGCCCAAGGCGAGAGAAGCTCACCACAAAGAAGCGTGAAAAGCTTGAGGTGGGGACAGAAGCGTCGAGGAAATTCCAAAGCAGAACATGGAAGCTACAACACAAACGCAAAAATCAAACTTCAAGCCCTTTGGACAACTATGAAACAAAGATGAGAAAGAGAGAGTGATTGAAGAGGATCATCGTCATCAACCAGGAGGAGGCACAGGTAGGCTTGTCTCTCAGAGGCTGAAGAAGACATTACAAGGAGGAGGAGCCTCAATGAGGGCCTTGTGAAGTGAGGGTCGATGAGGAGGACGGAGTTGGAGTCTAATTGAGCAAGGACATGCTTACTGCTGTCCTAAGGTTATTGTGGAGGAGTTTCGAAGAGAGACTGATATTAAAGAGGGAGAATTAATTCTGTTTTACTTCTCATCTCTATTCCAAACTTATTTTTAGACTAAAAATTTGTTACAGAAATAGAAAATGATATTGCGTTATCAAATTGATTTATGTTATAAATTTTGTTCTCAAGAATAGAAAAATAGATCTGACAAAAAGTAAAATGGTTATTATGCGCCCTTATTTGCACAAACTCATCAAACCTTCAAACAAATGACATTGGAAATCCATGGCGATTGCTATAAACACAAGACAAATGGTAATGCATTAATAGATTCTAATTAGTATAAGTCCATACATACGTCATAAACTCTGGCATTTGTTTTCATTAGCTTGATTTATTTGCCCAAAGTTTTTGAAGAAGACAACTTTCTCTTGTATTTTTGAAGCACTTCAACATTTATGTCCCAGTTATAGTTGTTTATATAAAGTTCTTGAAAGAGGAAGGCGGAATTAGAATCCTAAAGTCGCGCTTTTTAAAATTTTAAAAAATATACCGTCTTTGGTTCATTATGAGAGAATGGCATGGCCTAAGAAATATAATCAGAATATATTATGACATAGAATTAGATGACCTTTAAACGATTAACAGAACTATTGTCAAGTATTTAAAAATAACATTACAAAAGTCGAAAACACAAAGTCATGGAATTTTAGGCATATTGAATTCTTAGGCATACTGCATTAAAGCATAATATAGTCATAACATTGTAACCACCCAACATTGGCTACCACATACAACCATTTTCAAGAGATGAGGTTAACAATCAACATATCAGTGGCTCATAAAACCGCCTTCTTATTTTCTTCTTCTTTTTTGTCGGAAAAAACAAAAGAGGAGCCCATGCTCTACTTGTGAAGAAGACGTCTTCTCTCAGTTTGTGTCAATTGTACAAAAATGAGCATTAGGTTTTGCTGAGCTTGTTTTTCTAAAGTGGCTTTGTTTCTCTTTTTGTTTTCAAGAATAAAAATATAGATTTTTTTTTTATTTTTTATTTCTCTTACAAATTTCTTCCTTGGCCACTGATATATTCCGGAGAATAGAAAATTAACTAATATATACAAACAGATTTCTATTTTATTCATGTTTCGGGAACAAAAGAACATAAAAAATCAAGAAACAAACTAGTTATCAAACGAGTCTCAAGTTTCTTGCAAAACGGCGTATCGGCAAAACTTGTTCCAGGGTTCCATGCAAATGATGGTAGCTAGCCTAATCAAGCACTTTGGTCTTACTTGATTATAATAAACCTCCGGGTGTGGACGTGTTTGTTGGTCCATTTAGTTGATTCCTTGTAATTTCCGGAGGACAAGACTTGTCTTTAGAATGGCTAATTCAATCTTAAACCTTTCAATTGTGCTAAAGTTACTTTACTAAAATTTGGTAATTACATACAATAATGTTTCTTTGGCAAAATTATCCAAAGAGTCATAAACCTATATTGCAATGGCTAATTCAATCTTAAACCTTTCAATTGTGCCAATTTAATCCTAAATATTTTGATAAGTTGCCAATTTAGTTCTAAACATTTCAATTATATCAATTTATTCCTAAATCATTGGATGATTTGCCAATTTAGTTCTAAACATTTTAACGATTTGCCAATTTAGTCATCTCAATCAATTTTGGTTGGAAACCAATACATGACACAAACAGTGTTTTCGTGGACAATGTTTGCCTTTTTAAAAAGATTTGTAATTTTTTTTTTTCCTTTTTTTTTCCCTTTTTCCCTCTACTAGCGTCAAGTGAGGGTTGCCCTTGCTGGCCTTAGGCGAAGGATGCTCATGCTTGGGTCGGCAAGGGTTGCCCTCATCGAGGTGGGTGTGGGCTGTCTTTGCTTGGGTTGGTGAGGACAACCCTCACGAGATCAACGATTCATCGCCCTCGCCTTGGGCTGATGACCTCCCTTGACCATCAACGGCCTCCTCTAGCCACCGTCGATGGAGGAAAAAAGGAAAAAGGGGAAAAAAAGATATAAAAAGAAAAGAGAAAATTAAAGCTCAATATATTCTTACCCTTCACCCAAAAAAAAAAAAATATTCATAATTTTTTTAAATTGTAAAAATTGTTCATATCAATGTTGACCGTGTTATAAAGAATAGTCAACACTAATTAGACCATCACATCAGCAATTTTCGGGCAAAATTAGACGAAATGGCTAAATTGGCAAATCATTAAAAGGTTTATGATCAAATTGGCATATCATCAAAAGGTTTAGGACTATATTAGCACAACTAAAAGATAGAACTTAATTGGCCATTGTACAATAGGTATAGGACTTTTGAGATAACTTTTCCTATTTCTTTTGATCGGACATGGCATTGCAAGTTAATTAGCACAGATACATAACAAGCACGCCCAGGTCGGCGCGTGTAAGTTATGGATCTCTTTTATCACTTTTGAGTCGGAACCCTAGATGACCTCACTTTCCGAATTCGATCGCTCAAATCACCGAGGATTATGGGACGCAGACGTATAGGTAAAACAGAACCAGTGAAAAGTTGAGAACAAGTAGCAGAAGATATCACGATTGCAAAAATAATGACCAAAAACATTCACGCATTTCATTTAAATGATGGCGTACGCGGAAATGGGAAAACGAAACATGAATTATGGTCCATATCCATACACTGTGGAGACACATATAGGATGGGATAACACAACATCAGCCTGAAAACACTCAGCCATTTTCCAGCTCAGACACTCCTACAACTGCTCAAGCAGAACACAACCACAGACGTACACTATACCGCGATCCAGGATGATTTTGTTCACGACCCCAGCACGTAATCGAAGGTAAGAGAAGGCACTTGTGACTGTACGGGGGAATGTACGTTGCGTTGCTGCCGGGAGCAGAGCATGGCGTTTTACCAACAAGGGCTTTAAACCTTCGGACCAAATAGGCTAACATGAGACGCTTTACGCGCCCGCGCCTGCGAGGATGAAGAAGCTGTTCTTGCGGCTTCACTGCTAATTCCATCTCTTTCCCAGCTTCCTGGTTGGAAGCCATCGCGCTTTCTTTCCCTTGCTTTTCGAGAGAGAGAGAGAGAGAGAGAGAGAGAGAGATAGAGATAAGGCCTGGTATTGCTTGAGTGGAGCGACAGAGACAGGTGTTTATAGTGTTTCTCTCGGCGTGTTTCGTGGGTGATGTGCAACTGGCGAGGAGTTTTCCTTGCATGTTTGGTGCTTTGGGACGTCTGGATTCATTTCCTCGATAACTGGACACCGGAAAGACCGGTAAAAGAATTTGGGAGCATCTTCATCCAGAGTACGATAACACACGTACACAAAAAAGAGGTCATCGGTAGACCCCAACGAGCTGGTCACGTTGCCCATTCATTCTTTGGAGTTAGCACCGCCTCCTTTCCCTAGTTGCTATCTGTGGGTTCTTTCCATGAGACGGAATGTCACTATTTTGGATGAATATTAGGTGTACGAACCGTGTAATTTTTCACATTGCACGTCCGACACCATTGAAATGGCGGATAGTCTTCTAACTACTCATCGATTTGTAGGGAAAAAAAAAGTTAACCCGGGCAAGTCAACTCCAAGTACTACTGTGGATCTATTACTGAACCAATTGCAAGTTTAGAAGATAATGGCCCAAACAGCGTGGTACCAAAGTACTCCCGGTTGGGATGTCAGTTTTTCCGCGTGCCTGTCAACTTTCTATCGATCCTACTCCCCTTAAGATTGAGATTTGGGTCTTCATGGTTGATCCTTGCCAGACAATTTTTTAAAGCGTGGTATCAAAGTTCTGCGTGATGAAAAATGATAAACAATCCGACTATTTAGGGCTGATACTACAAAACCAACAAAAAAAAAAAAAAAAAAAACTCAAATTGGTACGTTTATAACAAATTTATTTTAAATTGATTTTTTGACCATTGAAAAATTTCAAATTAGTATATCTATGACAAATTTACCCTTCATTAATTTCCAATGAATTTTACCGTTAAATTGTTAACTCAAATGTCATGTAGTAGTTAACAGATGTATCAGTTTTAGATTTTTTTATTAAGTATCAATTTGTTATTTTTATGATATTAGTCAAATTTAGCAGAAAATAGAGGGATAAATTTATCAAAACTATACTAATCTGGAGTTTATTAGGATAAATATCTCAATGATATATCAGTTTTAGGATTCTCGTGATGTTATCCTGACTAGGAACAAAGCTTTGCCAAAAGTTAACGTGACGATGATGTTATCCCGACTAGGAACAAAGCTTTGCAAAAGGTTAACGTGGCGAAAATGAAGCGCGCCTTCATAATTGATTAACAAAACGAAAAGGTCAAAAGAGGGACGGTGCATGTTGGCCCACTCCTACTATTTTAACAAAAAGAAGCTCCTTCATGTTCTATTATCGTACATGGCATCTTATAATAACAAGCGGGTTCAGACTGAAAACAACATTCCTACAAAGTCTCCGTAGTTATCCATCTGCCATCAGTCCCTTGTCGTCGTTCTCCCTTCTCCATCAGATCATCAGAACCCACTCAAGTCGGGGGACACTGTCAGGTGCTTTTCTCTCATTGTCAACCCGATGACGTCGACCGAGAACAGGCCGAAGGAGAAGATCCTGCGCGGTTGTGTGCTGGATCATCTACTTAACGTTGTGATCAAGGAGTCAGGACAGCATCTCGGCCGCACACCTGTTGCGGGTGCGATGAGGAGCGATTCTTTTATGCTGGTTTGATTGGAAATGAAGGAGAATCCAAGAGCGAGTTATCAATCGACGGCTTCTGTTAATGCTTCATCTCCACGGCAATCTTAATGGAATCCGTCGACTTTCCATTTATTCCAAAAAGTAGTATTGTTTCTCAGAAAAGTAAGAAAGGAATAATATTACTCTGGCGTTTTTGGCTTCTCATGTGATGGGATCCAAAACCAGGGGCGACGGCCGTTTTACTTTTGGAAATGAACATTTTTTTTTTTTTATTACCTCTTTCAAGCATCCGACCTACCTACCCAGTATTTGAACGCATCTTTCTCCACGTTGGGGGTAATTACCGTAAGTATCTAGCCTCAAGGTGATCCTTATTCATTCACAGTATATTCGACATGCTTATGCTAATTAAATCAAGAATGTATAATCTATGATGTTGCTTTTGACTACTGAACTCTTACCATCTGGGACTTGGATGCAGCACTCCAACGTTTCACCTAAGCATGACGCCTGTGCTGCTCTCTCGCAACCAGGTGTAAAGGCTGATGGAAATTAAAGCAAGAGTCTTCCAAGCCTTGTAATTGACCCAAAAAAAAAAAAACAAGGAAGCTAGCTAAATTTGGCCGGTCTAAGCAGGATAGAGTTCTATAGTCATTATATGTGGAGAGTCTCATAAATTTTGTCAATTCCATATAAAAAAATAGTTCAACCCTCAGCCAATCCCGCTAAGAAAATGCAAATTTCCTTGTAGATTTGACATTTTCATCGACTCAATTCGTCGAATCATTCATAAAATGAGTCCATTTAATGTATTTTTTTTTTTTATCAAGCCATTTTGGGAAGGAAATAGCTAGAGAACCAAAGTACTAGGGATGTTGTCTTGAGAGAAAGCTCTCCCACCACCACGCCCTCATGTAGCTGATCAAGCAAATGAGAGTATGTTTGATGTTCCAACTGCAAGGATGACTATCCAAAATCATATTCCGTCCAGATTCGGTACTTCGACTAAGACGAATTCATAGGATCGATGTTCCAACCATATTGCACAAGAGCTGGATGTTCCAGACAGCAAAAAGAGTGTGTTCCAGTCCAGAAGAGCCGCACATTCCAGGGATCCTTTGAATGTAGGTGTTCTAATTCCACGAAAAAGAAAATAAAATAAATCGGATCTTTCTACCTCGTTAGGCCCATGTTGAGCAATCCGATCAAGAAAACCCCGGTGCTTTCCGACTTGAAGATCTTTTAATTAGTCACCATAACCTTTTCGAACTCGCTAGTAATTTCTCAATTACAAAAGTAGCATTTGGTAATTCCGGAAAATAGTTAATTAACTTATTTATTTTATAAGTATTAACTAACTAATTCAGTAAAATTTTCACTGTATAAATTTCTTAATATACTAAGTAACTTTCATTACATTGGTAGTGAATTTTTCCGAAAATTACTTGACAAAAGTTACTTAAACATCAGCAAATGGATTCTCAGTTAATTTGTATTTATCTGATCTTAGTGATTTCCTTTCTTGAGGACATTCTTAAGGATAATACATTGACTAAAATAAACGATGCCAATAGTGACATAAGGGATATTCCCATTTTGGAAGATGTACCGATACGGCTAAGTGGGGTCTTTTGTGAACATGAGAAAAAATTGTCAATTACATATTATGTGGTCATTAGCACTTAAATAAATTATCTATGTATAAACTGAAATGGAATTTGCCTTGCAAAAAGCGGTACTTGAAAAACTCGTAGTCTTGTCAGTAGTTCTCAATTGACTCAGAGCCATCATGATATTTTGTACTTATCTTGGGTAATTGTTTGATTTGCCCTTTAGTCTCTTGTGCTGAACCTGTTAAGTAGAGAATTCTTTCTTTTTCTTTTTCTTTTTATCATTTGGCTTTTCATGTAATTTCCAATATGTATCAATAATATAATGTGAGCACTTGCAATATTCACATGATATATCTTTTGTTTTAAAATTTTGACAACCCCTTTCTATGATGACGTGGCATTCTGTGGCATTCCGTTGACCATTGGATGGTTTAAAACCCGATGCTAATGTGGCTTGATATGGGCTATAGGATTTGGCCGCATGGATGGGCAAATAATAGCCCTCGAACCCTTGCTTCCTTGCTTCTGATTTGGGCTGTCTGTCCGAAATCCTCTAGGGTTTCCTTCCTCTTCCTAGTGAAATCTAGGCACCACAAAATTAGATGCAAGGGCTGCTGGAGTTCATTGCAATGGTCTCGCCGGAGCAGCAAGTGTCACGCTCTCTCCCACCTGCACATATTCAGCCGTGGCTAGATGTTTTTCTCTTATTGGACGGCCAGTTGGTAGATTCAACCGATCAGCAAGATGGGTTTCATTGCAAGAATCAATGACCAGAAAGGTGATTGGCTCTCATTCAAGATTAGGAGAATTTAAGTCGCTTTTTTCTTGTTCTTTGATGGTCTGATATTGTTTGAGAGTCGCCTCGGGTCCCTCGAGTTGTTCTTAGCTGCCTCGAGCTCATTTCACAGAGCCAAGAGCTTGTTGAAGCAAGTGGTAACCAAGAGCTTCCCTTGCTTCAACTCGCAAGGCTTGATTGAGTGAGAAGATCTTGGCTTGGTCGAGCTTCCATACATCTTCCAAATATTGTCCCACATGATTTTCGACTCTTCAGTTGATCAAAGTCTAGCCACAACCTTGGGAGATACACGGTTCCTAATCTATGTCCGAACGAGTTGGTTACAATTGTGCCATAGCTAGTCGATGGTTGGAAAAGCTATAGTTTCATCGTGGAATTCGCTTTTGTCCTTCGTTACTGGAGCTCACTGGAAATCTCGAGCCAAAGTGGAACCTTTTTCTAGTCCAGTGAGTTGTTAGTTGATGAGTCGAATTTTCGGTCCATCGGCCGATGATATATAGAGTGGGTCATCGGGCTTTGGTGGTTGGAACGGCATAAGGCGGGAAACAGGGTTGAAAACCTAGGTAGAAATTTGTCCTTAATCCCGTTGGTGTCAATTTGGGTCTATGACCCGGAGACAACTAGCCCGACCCACTATTCAGGTTGGTCCTGAGAACAAAGAAACCGGCCCACCTCCATTGGGCTGAGCTTCAAGGACCGAAGTTGCTTGTTCTCTGGATGACCGTGTTGGACCCATGATTGATCTAACCCAGCAGCCCATTGGCCTTGACCTGGAAACTGGTGGACGAGGGGCCACTGGCCTGGACCGAGATATTAAACAGGACCAATAAGGTATTGGATGGAAGACCACTCCTCTTGAATCGGATCAATTAGATCTGAAGTCTGGTTCTGGGGTGAATTGGGAGCTTCTTCCAATGCATGTATGCCCGGATCGCGATTTTCATTGGAAATCGGTATCGTTGATAAATAAATACGCGGATTCCTACCTGAAGTGCAAACTTTGTTTTGCGTATTTGCAACAAGTTAGAAATCTCTCGGGAAGCAATCCAGAAAACTTTGGCGAAGTTAGGTCAGAAAAGAATACTCTGATATCATGAGCGAAATCAAGGAAGAGATGATAAAAATCGAATAGGAACTATGGAGGAATTATAATTGTATTTTTCAATAATCTTGCACATGTACATAAAAATATTCATAATACAAGAAAAGACAAATAGGAAAAAAATATACAATATTGTTGCGAAATATGGACAAGCGAATCAGATAAAATAGTTAGAACGAAGGAGAGGAAATCGGAACCGGATTTACGTGGTTCAATCTGAATATTGGAACTTACGTCCATGGAGAAAGCAAGATTTAAATTCCACTCTAAAAACAAGTGATACATCGAAGATTACAATCACTCAAGCATTCAAACACACTCTTAGTATTTCCAAGCCCCAAATTACACCCAAATAACTCACATAGTATTTAGCCCACATAATTCCTAGTGAAACCTCACTCAAAAAATTAAATAAATTCTACTCATAAAAAATTAATTGGCTAAAACACTGGGTATAATTTACAACGAAAAATTCCTTTCTGCCGAGAGCTTCTATCTTTTCTCTAGGAAGGCTCACGACTTCTCTCTCAGCTCTACCTTACTTCTCTTCTCCGATCCTCCTTTATAGGAGAAACAAGAAAGAAATGTGAACTCATTCAAGCGCTCACAATCAGCTCCAACGCCCACCAAAATTCATGGGCACACATGCACACTTTGCATGGAACGCATCTAATGAGGCAGAAAACATGCGCCCATAATCTTTGAAGATAATCACAAAAAAAGGATGGCCGCCGTCTTCCAAGATCACGTCCATGACGTTCAACTCCTTCAATTAATGTTTTACCTTTTCTTTCCTTTTGTCGGCTGCAGCTGAATGAAATAGCAAAGGAAAGAAACAAGGAGCGAATCAAAGAAGACAAAACAAGCCTACAACTTTTACTTTGGTCTTAGTCTTCAATGTTCATTTATCGCCATGCATGCACATCCGTGTGCATGCAATTAAAGAGGTAGAGAAAATGCACTTGGGAGGCGTGCACATCTTTGATAAAGATACACATGTACAGAGGGCGTTCATGCTTTGCTTCTTTATTATCAATTTGCACCAGACTTTGATCAACAAATGCTCCTCATGTGCATCGAATCTCAAGCTCAAGATATAATTTTAACATAATATTATATTTTCCTATTTTACTGATATCCAACTTGTGGATTGATTGAATCAATTAGTTCAAATATAAAGAATCATAATCAGATAAAATCCTATCTTCAACAGTCAGAGCCATGTGGATGCGCCAGCTTCACTCCTCCTATCCCATCTTGTGAGGTTGATCGACCCTGGACTGGTCTCGTCGTTGGAAGTTTGGCTCAGTGCAGAGGAAGCGTGGCTGTGGTGCTTGCTTGAAGGGTTGGGCGAGCGACCATAGCTGGCGGGCTGAGATGGTGCTGCTGCAGGTGTGCCACGGAGATGGCTCCGTGGGCGTATCAGTCACGGTGGCGGGAAAATGGGCTTCGCCAGAACTCCTGAAGGTTGCTAGGACGCCACGCCGGAAAAACCTGCAAAGTGAACCTTAAGTGCAGGGGGCTTCGTGAATCGTCCTCACAAACCAGAGCCGATGTGAGTGCTCCGGCAAGGATTCCAATGGCAAGACCAAGGCAACGATGTTGGGTCTTCTCGGGAGCGGCGGTGGAGCAGCGAGGGTTAACAAGTAAAATGAGGATTCGCCAAAAATAACACCAAGAGAGAACACCAATTCGGTCCTCACGGCAAGACTGGAATTGCTGGAGATCTTTGCGTGTGTACTGAACGTTGAATTGCGAGGGAGATCGAGCAGGCGTTGCACGGCAGCGAGTCCTCTTTCTTCTAGTTTGGGAACGTCTTCCTCCACCAGTTCAACTTTTCCTCAGTCAAAGCGTGCCCTTTTCTTCGAACGTCTGCGTGTGCAAGTATTGGAGACTTCAAAGCGGGCGTGTTCTCTGTCTCTGTATGAACTCTCTGGCTCTTTCAGACGAGTGTTCTTCTTCTGTGTGTTCCCCTCTTCTCTGGCCGATCCCCCAAACTGGTGAAAATAGTGGTGATTAGGCTTCTTGTTCCCCAATCCTATTATGGGGTTGACTCTCTTAATCCTTGTGGGCTTATTTTCGGTCACATTAAAAAAAACAATGGGCTTGACTTTAAGCTCAAAGCCTTTTATCAAGTCTAACTCCAATGGAATTGTATGGCATCGACCCATTTAATTAAATTAAGTTTAGAATCCACACCCATTCAACGAGTTGCCAAATTAAATGGGTTGATCCATGGCGGCCAAGCCCAACGCACATTAACTAGCCAGCCGGAGAGTCCCCTCCTCAAGTGGAAGATTGAGAACGAGGAGAGGAATGCCTCCCCGTCGATGGCCGTGATGACGAGGACAGCAAATTGCTAATGCGGGCCAGTCGGAGAAGCCGGCGGAAGAAATGCCTTGCTGTGTTTGAGGAAGCTCGCCGCCGTGCTCTGGCAATTGTGGCTGACAAGGGCCGAGGGTCGCAAGTGTGGAGACAAAGGTGGTGGCATTTGAGATGAGGTCGGGTATCCGGTAGAGAGGAGCAAGATGCAAAAACGAGGAAAGGGGAAGCGCACGAGAAAAATGAGCTAGGGCTATAAGAAAGTCGAAATGATTTTCCCCAATTTTAGAGAACCTTTTTCAGTCGACATAAATTATTTTTTTTACCCATTCATTTTTCGTGGACCAAACGTTGGAAAATTCAGAAAACTTTTCCCTCAAAGTTATTTTCTACAAAATAAATGTAATCTTAATTTTTTAGGAATGAGATGTCAGCAGGACATTTTCAATGGTCACATAAAAATCATGATAGCTAGCCGTAATTGAGGACTTTGCTCTTAATTGATTATAAACTTCTGCTTTTGGACTTTGTGTTGGTCCAGTCAGTTAATTCCTAGCAATTTCCAGAGCACATGACTTGTCGTAGGAAAATTACTTAAACCCTGCTCCCCGCGTCCAAAAGTTGGTTAACCAGGACTTGGTAATTACATATGGTATGTGTTTTGCTTTATTCTGGGTGGAGCCTTGCAAGAAGAATCTCACTTTCTGGGGGAGGTGGACGCGCTAAATCTTAGATGCTTGAGCCCAGTTAGCCATTTTAGCAACATCACGGGGACCCATTGGGATAGAGCAACAGTCATTGGATAGCTAAAGCTCAAACATTGAGTACTCTTTTGGGACCTGTTGTGTTTTGATGTCATTTCTCTGGGCATTTTGTCAAAGAACTCTTGATGATAAATAAAAGTATCTTTCCAATCAAAAAAGAAAAAATCATACGGTTTGTGTTTCTTTAGAAAATTGTCCCAAAATCATAAAATCTTTCAATTGTGACAATTTGTCCTAAACATTTTGACTACTAATTTAGTCTTAAACCATTTGATAATTTGTTAATTTAGTCATTTCGGCCAATTTTGGCTGGAAATCATTGATGTGGTGGTCTAATTAGTGTTGGTCATACCCAGGGGTGATCATGGACAATTTTTGCATTTTTTTATTATAAATTTTCTAATTAATTTTCTTTTTCTTTCTTTTTTTTTTTTCTTCATTAAACTTAGGTGAGAGTTCTAGCCTTCCTCGGATGAAGGATGCTTGAGCATAAGTCAACAAGGATCGTCCTTGCTAGCCCAAGGGAGTACAGCTCATGCTTGAGGCCGAGGACCTCTGCCCGCCATCAACGAGGCTTGACCGGTAAAGAAGAAAGGAAAAAAAAAGAAAAAAAGAAAATGAAAAGGAAAAAACCATAAAATTGAAAAAAATAATAATGTAAAATGTGTTCATGTCAATGCTTGCCATCCCATTAGGACAACTGGTGCTGATTACTCTGTCACATCAACGATTTATAATCAAAATTAGCTTTAATAACTAAATTAGCAAATCATCAAAAAGTATTAACAAGTTGTCAAAATGTTAGGATAATTTGATACAATTAAAAAATTTAAAACTTAATTAGCTGTTATTAGTAGATTTATGATTTTTTAAATAATTTTTCCCATTTCCTTTAATCGTAGATGGCCTTATAAGTTAGTTAATACAGATGCGTGATAAACAAGCCCAGGTCCGCACGTGTAAGTTGTGGATCCCTTTCATCACCTTTGAGTCGGAACCCTAGGATGACGTCACTTTCCGGATGACGTCACTTTCCGGAAGTAGTTGCTCAAATCACCCAAAAACTATGGGACACGGACGTATGACAGAACCAGTGAAAGGCTGAGAACAAGTAGCAGAAGACAATCACGATTGCAAAAAAAAAGAGCCAAAAACATTCACGCATTTCATTTAAATGATGGCGTACGCAGAAAGAAGATGGCAAAACAGGAATCACGGTACATATCCATACACTCTACAGACACATCGGACGAGATAACAGAACTTCAGCCGAAAAGCACGGGGCCATTTTCCAGCTCGACACTGCTACTACACAAGCAGAACAGAACAGCAGGTGCACACTATATAGCCATGCAGGATGATTTCTTTCGCGGCCCTGACGCGCAATCAAAGATGAGAGCGGTGACTGGTGATTTTACAGGGGGAATGTACGTTGCGTTGCGGCCGACAGGAGAGCCTGACGATTTTACCGACAAGGGCTTTAAAGCTTCGGACCAAATGGGCTAAAATGAGACGCTTTACCCGTCCGCGCCTTGGAGGATGAAAAAGCGGTTCGTGTTGCTTCACTGCAAATTCCATCTCTTTCCCAGTTTCCTGGTTGGGAGCCATCGTGCTTCTTGCCGGTGCTTTTCACAGAAAGAGAGGGAGAGAGATGAGGATGGGTCTTTCTTGGGAGACGACCGGTGTTTATTGGGTTTCTTTCGGCGTGTTTCGTGGGTGATGTGTCATTATCAGGCGAGGAGGTTTCCTTCCATGGTCATGCTTTCAGATTATGAGATTTAGTGAAATTACTACCAATTATTTTGAAAACTGTTCTTGAAATTTAAAATATTTGATGAAGATGTGGTTTATTATTTATATTCTAATATTCCCCCACGCCCGTACATTGGACTTTAATCTTAGCCTAAATCATGGAAATACGCAATCGAACAAGCAAATTTCACGTGGACATCTGGATTTTTGCCCTTGATAAGAGAGACACTGGAAGGATCATTAAAAGAATTTGAGAGTATCATTATCCAGAATACGATAATACATACACGAAAAAGGGTTCTCACTGGACACCAACAAGCTGGTCAGATGATCATTTCATTCTTAGGAGTTAGCACCGCCTCCTTTCCGCAGTTGCTATATGTGGGTTCTTTCCATGAGATGGAACGTTACTACTTTGGGTGAATACTAGGTACACGAACCGTGTAATTTTACACATTGCACGTCAGACACCATTGAAATGGCGGATAGTCTTCTAACTACTCATCGATTTGTACGGGGAAAAAATGTTAACGTCGGCAAGTCATCTCCAAGTACTGCGATGGATCTATTATAAAACCATTTGCAAGTCCAGAAGATAATGGCCCAAACAACGCGGTCCCGAAGTACTCCCGGTCGGGATGTCGGTTTTTTCATGTGCATGTCAACTTTTAATCGATCCTACTACACTTAAGATTGAGATTCGGATCTTCATGGTTGATCCTTGCCAGAACAATTTTTAAAAGCGTGTTATCGAAGTTTTGCATGATGAAAATGACAAATGATCCAACTTTTTAGAGTTAATACTACCAAAAAAAAAAAAAAAAAAACCTTAAACTAGTATATTTATGACAAATTTATCCTAAACTAATTTTTTATCATAAAAAATTTCAAATTAGTACATCTCCAACATTATCATTCATTAGTCTTTATTAAATTTTACCGTTAAATGCTAAGTTGAATATCAAGCAACAATTGACGGATGTACCATTTTTGGATTTTGTCCTCCATTTGTCACAAATGTATTACTTTGTATTTTTTTATGTTATCAGTCAAATTTAACGGAAACTAACAAATTGATAAATTTATCATAATTATATTGGTTTGGAGTTTTTTTATTATGATAAATTTATTAACGGTGTATTAATTTTTGGATTTCCGTGGTGTTATCCCAACTAGGAACGATGCTTTGGAAAATAAAACGTGCCAAAAACGAAGCACACTTTCGTAATTCGTAATTGATTCATGAGATGAAAAGATCAAAAGAGTGACCCATTCCTACTATTTTAACAAAAAGAGGCTCCTTCATGTTCTATTATTGTACGTGGCATCTTATGACAACACGCGGGTTCAGACTTAAAACACAATACTACAAAGTCTCTCCGTCCTTGTCCATCTACCACTAAAGTCCCTTTTCATCGTTCTCCCTCCTCCGTCAAATCATCAAAACCCACTCAAGTTGGCGGGGACTCACGGGTTCATCTCTCATTGTTACGTCAATCACCGGAGCTTGTTTCTAATAGTCATCCTTTTCACATGAGAAAGGAGAGATAGAGGAATCCCTACTTTCTCTAGAGATAAGGATGGGGATAGGGTGATGACGTTTTAATATCAAGTGTAGATTTTGACTCACACGCTTTACAAAGAGACATAAAAATTTGAGAATTAGAATAGAAATAAAGTACGACTGATTAAAAATAAATGATGACATCGACGACATTAACCAAGACATTAACCAAGGATAGGCCAAAGGAGAAGATCCTGCGTGGATGCGTGCTGGATCATGTGCTTAATGTTGTGATTAAGGAATCAGAGAGCATCTCCGCCCGCATATCTGTGGCGGGTGCGATGAGGGAGCGATTCTTTTATTCTGGTTTTATTGGATACGAAGGAGGTTCCTGGGGAAATCCGAAGCGAGTTATCAATCGACGGCGTCGGTTAATGCTTCATCTCCACAGCAGTCCTAATCGAATCCGTCGACTTTCACATTTATTCCAAAAAAGTAGTATTGTTTATCAGAAAAGTCAGAAAGATATATAATATTTCTCTGGCGCTTTTGGCTTCTCACGTGATGGAATCCAAGACCAGGGCGATAACCTTTTCATTTTTGGGAATAAACATTTTTTTAATTACCTCTTTCAAGCATGCAACCAAGAGTGTATAATCTATGATGCTGCTTTCGGCAAGTAAACTCTACCATCTGGGACTAGGATGCAGCGCTCCAACGTTTCACCTAACGGCATGACGCTTGTGCGGCTCTCTCGCAGCCTGATTTAAAGGCTGATCGAAAATTGGAGCAAGAGTCTTCCAAGTCTTGTAAGTGGAAAAGAAAAAAAGCAAGCTAGCTAAATTTGGCTTTTCTAGGCAGGAGAGAGTTCTATAGAGAAGTCATTATATGTGGAGAGTCTCATAAATTATGTCAATTCAATATAAAAAATAGTTCAACCCATAGTCAGTCCCGCTAAGAAAACGCAAATTTCCTTGTAGATTTGACATTTTCATTTATTCCATCCACCGAATCATTCATGAAATGAGTACATCAAATGTTTTTTTTTTATGAAGCTATTTTGGGAAGGATACAGCTAGAGAACCAAAGTACTAGGAATGTCGTTATGAAAGGAGAGGGCTGTCACCACCACACCCGATGTAGCTTAGGTAAGTGCTCACTGCTCATTGCGTGCTCGAGCAGATGACAGTATGTTTGATGTTCCAACTGCGAGGATGACTATCCACAATCTATCCAGATTCGGTACTTCGACCGATACGACTTCAAAGGATCGATGTTCCAACCATATTGCACAAAAGCTGGATGTCCCAGACAGCCAAAAAGAGTGTGTGTTCCATTCCAGACGAGCAGCACATTCCGGGGATCCTATGGACGTAGATGTTCCAATTCCAAAAGAAAAAAAGAAAAAGAAAGTCGAATCTTTCAACCTTGTTAGACCCACGTTCAGCAATCCGATCAAGCAAACCCCGGCGCTTTCTGACTTGAAGATCATTTAATTAGTCGTTATAACCCTTGCGAACTCATTAGTAATTTCTCAATTACAAAAGTAACATTTGATAATTCTGGAAAATAGTTAATTAGCTTTTTCAATTTATAAGTATCAACCCACTAGTTCAGTAAAATTCTTCAATGTGGCAATTTCTTAATATAGTAAGTAACTTTCATTACATTAGTAATGAATTTTTCTGACATTTACTTGACGAAACTTACTTGAACATCAGACAATGGATTCTCAGTTAATTTGTATTTATTCGATTATAGAGTTCTCCTCCTTTTTTTTCTAAATGAACGCCCAAATTGCTCAAATATAACACCTGTGCAAATGGTCACTCGAGGAGAAAATATGCCATAAACATAATCAAAACGACCAGCCGAGGCATTAGTCTCCATCACTTGTTCATCCCCTCCATTCAGAGGAAGAACTTAGCCCCGCTAATCCTCTTAAACCATCTTCAATTGTTTCCCGTTTTGGTACGCAAGGTCTGTTTGATCGCTTTGCATGGTTCTTGTTCATCTGTTATATTCTTAATGTATAGCACAAGTAGCGTTGGATTGAAAAAAAAAAAACCAAAGGCGTTCAGTTTATTTGATCCTTAGCTTTTTTACACAGTAATGATACACATTCTCAGCCGCTAATAACTCACACACTCTGATCTCGGTGGGGTAAGCTGTGGCCTGCGTAGTTTCTACAGAAATCTAAAGCTTCTCTTGACTGATTTTTAATCTTCATCAGAGCCAAGATTGATCAACCGGTTATCAAATGGGGACACACTTCTGCTGTTGGAGTATATTTCTAGGTTCTAAAAGCAGAATCAATCTTTATTTCTATCTTCATGTGCAGGGGGCAGAAGAACTCAGAAAACAACTTGTTCTCTGCCTTCGCATTTCCCCTTCCAAGCTGGCGAAGGGCCAGCGACCCAGGAAAGAATCGCCGTCATTGTTGCTACATAAAGATAAAGACCATATGCTTTTACAACTGCTTGTTTAGAGTATAATTTCTCACTACCATGGAAGTTTCAATCTCAAATCAAACACACAAAACTGAAAATAGACCAAAAGGTTCAAGCTGGTATAGTTCATTCGTAACATTTTCTGATATTTGCAAACCATATCAGCATGTTATTTTAGACTAACAAGTGGAAATTCTGTTTTTTGGGTTATAAAGGTACGATTTTTCTTAACCCAAATGAAACAATGTGCAATATCTACAATAAGTATTACCTTTTCTTGCAATATGCTTAGGAAATTACTGAGTCAGCAGAAAGGCGAATAACAGAAAATCAACAAATAGAATGTCGTATTGAAAAAGATTCAATTTCTTACCTGCTTGAATAGCTCTTGCTCCTGCCGGTACTGCTTTCAGTTCTATCTCAGTTGCGGCTTCCCTGATCTTTTGCAAAAGAACTCATTTTAATCCTTGACACCGTGTCTGAATTTCTCTGATCAGGCCCCTCGAACAACATCCTGGCGAAATCTCGGACCTGCTGTTCCATGATGTTGCGGATTTCCCAAGAAAGAAGGGGAAAATGTCTTGATCATGAAAGTTCTGGTTTCCATGCCATTACATCTTGAGACCTGACGATGCTGATGACTAGCAGTGTTTGTGACTTTCTTCCTCTTTTTCCTCCTGTTTTTGTTTTGACTCTGCCTCAGCCCTTGGAAATTCAAAATTGTCCTCTTACTACTCTTGATTCTTCTTCAAAGCAATCCAAATTTGATCATTTATCTTCCATTTATACAACATCCTTTCCTTAATCAGCATAATCGTTTCCCCAGATTGTTTTTGAAGCATATACAGCAGATGCAGAGCACTTATAAAGCACATTAGTATGTTACTACGTTATGTCTACTATATGATTACAGATATCAGATTTCTAAATTGAACAAGAATTGAAGCAAAGCAATCAAACTGAACTGAGTCCACTTGTACCTGCGAACATAGCTTCTCATTCACAATATCCTTGAAGGAAAGCTCGTTACTCAACTCAGGCAAGTTCTGGATCATCTCCATCATCTCTCTTCTTCCTTGTTCGATCCTCTGCATCCCCAGCAAAGGAGAGAGATTGCTGTAGTGATGATCTAGGGGAAGCAGTGGGGACGTGTCCACATCTTTGGCTACTCTTACCGACATGTTTCCGTGCTTCCACAGAGTCAGCAAATCAGGATAGTTTCTGCTGTGGTGGTTTCTCTTTCTACACGGAACCCCGAATTCAAACTCAAGATCTCTGCTCTTCTCAACAGGATTGTGGGATTTGGGAGTAAGAGAGATGTGGTTCTGGGTAGGGGTGTCAGTCGGTCGGGTCGGGTCGGGTCGGGTTTTGTTGTTACTCAACCCGACCCAAAACACAAAGGGTCACACACTGTGACCCAACCCGACCTGACCCGAAACACATTAGATGGTCTAATGTGTTTCGGGTCGGTTCGGTTCAGGTCGGGTCGGGTTGATGGGTTTCTTGCTTTTCTTTTTCTTTTTTTTTTTTTAATGGGAACATGTTATTACAAGAACCTGATTTTAACATCCATCTTGCGAGTGATCAATCTAAGTCTTTTTAAGTGATAAAACTCAATAACAGAGCACCAAGTAGAAGAACAAAGAGCAGCGAAGAAAAATCCCAAGAAACCTAAAGCTTTGGCACTTCAACCTGTTGGGCAGGTTCCATATCCAAAAGAAAACTGAGTTTTTTTTATCAAACTCACCCATAAGACCACCGCAAATTCCTTTTTGATTCTCATGATTTATGAAGAGACAATTACATTTTGCAATAGTAAGTATCATTCCAGTAATACCTACCCGACTGGCCACATTAATGAAGTGCTGAATTGCAGAATTCAACTTAAGTTCATGAAAGACCAGCTACACAGGACTAGCAAGCCACTACTCGTGCTCCACTCTAGATACTCCAAAGAAACATACCAACCTAATACTGCAGTGATGAAGCTGCTTCATGCTAATCCACATTGTTCACTCGCTTTTTCTTTCTCAAAGGTCTCAAAGTACTGATAAATGATGGTGACGGCGAGAAGAATCCCGATCCCTGAGCCTATTGCCCCCATGAAATCTGCCAAAACAGTCAGTGCGCCGATGCACATGCCTCCAAATGCTGCAGCAATGGGAATGTAGCGATTGAGCTCTTTTTGTAAGTTTGACTCACGATGGCCTGGCATCACCATTTGTTGTTCCTAAGATTGACAAGGAAAGAGA